>NW_028186723.1:2091032-2168253 GCF_003343005.1 Rhea americana | reverse complement strand
GGCCGGGCGCCGGGTAAGGCTCCGGCGGSGCCCCGAGCAGCGAGGCGAACTGCGGGGGTAGCGTCTTGCCCCGACGGGTCGGGAGCTCCCCTGCGCCCGGCTCGAGCTCTCTGCTGGCTGCTGCTGCTCTTTCTGTTTCCTGGCAGGGTTGTTCGCCGAGTTACTGCCCGGGTTGTTCTGTGTGTTTCRTTGTGTTGCTTTCACCGTGTGGTTAAATAATTAAACGACAAAAATCAGCAGCTGATACAGCGTACTCAGTGTGAAGGCTGATTTTTAAAGCCTGCAGCGGGGTTGCGGTGGAATAGGTATCCTTGTTTTTGCACACTCAGTTTTAAAAGCACCTTGCCCTTACAGGTTTGAAAGCAGGTGGCTTTATTTTGCAGCTTTAGTGAGTTGGTTATGACATAGGCATTCAGATTTTGGCTCCTGTCCTGGAAAATATTCTGCGCAGGTGGGTCTGATCTTGTGCATTCTTCCAGTGAGACATTTGTGTAGAGACCCTCTCCGCATCTTGGAGGTCTGAGAGCTGTACACAAGATCAAGAATATTATAGTCTTAGTTTTCTGCTACTTGACTTGCTTTATCTTGTAAAATTGCCTGTCAGAAATCAAAATATGACRAATACATGTTTTCTTCTGAATAAAGAAGATTTTGAAACAGCATGAAAAACAACTACATTTTTATATCAAAAAGGAAATGTAGTTACACTGATTCCTGGTTGCTATGAATGCTTATATTACTGTTCCCTTTAGAAGAAGAGGGTTAAGCTCTAAAAGTTTGAGAGAAGTTCTAAAGCTGTTTCAAGAGACACTGCATTTGAAATGTCATCCTTTTTATAAAAATAAAGCAGACTAGTTCTGTATTACCTTTTGAGGCCTCTTCTTTTTCTGGAATTCTCTAATTATCCTTATTTAGCTTGGCCCTGAAGCCTTGGCTTTAAAACAATATTTCCTATTATAGTGATGTTTTAAAAGGCTTGATTAGAGGTTGTTGACAGATGTTTATTAGTGTATCGCAAGGTTCACTATTTCAGAGTGTTGAGAAAGGAACTGAAAAATCAAATACAGAGAATGATTCTTGGTTCTAACTAACGAGTATGTTGTTTTTTACTACCTTAGGCTAAAGGTGGATTTCCTGAAGATGGCTTTATAAAGAGCTATGGAAAAAAAGGAAGTTCTTTTCTGGATGCAGTACTCTTACAGGCAAAAGGCCATCTGCTAATTGAGTGACCTGCCACTTACATTAATAGGTGGGCTGCAGTATTTGGCAATAACCTATACTTATTCTTGGATGGCTTGTTCTGAACTACTGCTTTTCCTGTTGCAAAACCAAGCAGGGACAACTTGTCTTTAAACCATTGATGGGGATCTTAATGCCTGAAATTGAGGCAAAAATCTCATCAGAAACAGATCAGTGTCAAGGCAAAAGAGATGTAGGAGAAATTAATGATTCTAATTTCAAGAAATAGATGAAATACTGATATTTTTAGGTGATAATATTACATATAATACTACCTCTTACCAAGTTATAGAAGTCTGTGAGCTTTACAGAACACAATTAACCTCCTCAGATCTTTAAGGGATTGAAACCCCCCTTTTTTTTTTCTTTCCGCTAGGGATACTGAAGAAACACAGCAGGAAGATCAACTTTGAATACAGTAGTGCCTTAACAGCCTTGTGAATGGCCTTTTCAGTATACAGTGGTCAGGCAGACAGTCTTGCCATACTTGGGGTTTTACCCTATTGCATATTCTGGAAACAACATTTGAAAATAGCCTGTGATTGCAAATATGCTGTCATCTTTGATTTCAGATCTGTTAAGACCCATGTCTTATTCTAAGGAGGGTTAAAGGCACAATGGCTAAAATGTTGGAAGTTACAGTAGTGCTATTGCCAGTGGAACACAAACTAGAGTGGTGTAGGTGAGTTTTCCTCTTTAGAAGAGTAAGAGTTATTATGTGCTGGAGAAACTCTACCAATAAAAGATTACAAGCCAGTGCACAAACCCTTAAATACCAAGTATCATTTGAAGTTCACTGTAGAAGGACCCTGTTGCTAGTATTTTATTTCTGCTGAAATGTGAACTCTAACCTTGGGACTAGTCTGACTAAAGAGTAACAGTCTCAAGATACCTAGTGACTTGTGTTATGATAGGAGCAAATCCAGTCCTGCTCATTAAGCCTGAACTGTTAAACTTTATTTCGGAGTTGTGCTATTATGTGGCTCCATGATGTGACGTTAATAGGATCATTCTGTTAGGCTCTTGTGAGATCAGTAGAAAACCTACTAACACCTTGAAGGAAATCATACAGTACTGCTCAACTACCTAACATGTGRCATAAGCAAAGAAAATCAAAGGTAAAGAATGAGTAAATCTTGTCTTGTAAAGCACTTGACTCATGTTAAAAGAATTGATAACACTGAGCTTTGCACCTTGGCACTGACATGGAGCAGTGTGCAATCAGTGTTTATATATAGATTTAAAAATGAGTATTACTGAGCTAAAGTAGTAAACTGCTAAAAGCAAGGAAATCTAGAGAATACTCACTTACCACCCTTCCTTTCCATTCTTGCTAGCATTTACATCAAAACAAGTCTTTGTGTGAGTTTAATCAGGGAGTCAAGTTATGCCTCGGCTAGGGACCTTGGTGTCCTAATTCACAGCCACCTTTGCCACTTGTACTGTGAACAAAACTTGTCCAGTCTGCACTGTAGTCCTCTAGTGCTAATTTCTGTGTAGATGTAGCACAATGCAGTCCCATCTACCTTCTTAGAACTACTAGGTGATATTCTTTTGTCAGATTTTGAGCTGTACCTTGCATTTGATATAGGTCCAAAGTGAGTAAATACTGGAAGAGCTGGTGTAGGTGGGACTCAACTAGTTCTGTATGTGTTTCCTAAATGTGCAATATGTAAATAGAGGAAGGGTATTGGTACATTATGCTTCATGGCCGTCATCTGTTATGAACAACACCGTATTTGATGTGGTTTCATCTCTCCTGAAGCTGTTGTTTTTCCTACTTTTTTTTTTGTAGGTGTTGTGGTGCTTTTCAACCTAATTCTGCCCTTTATCATGTTTCATTGCTTCTAATTTAACTTGAGCGTCTGGTTGCTGTGATTTTTCTTCACATGTGGAGATGTAACTAACCATATTTCAAACAGTTCTTTTGGCTTCGTGTTCAAACATCTCATTCTGGTTATGTAAAATGTATGACTTCGTGGACCTTTCTCTCACAATCCCTCTTGATTTGGCTGAAAGCTTTGCTCTGTTGCACTATGCAGCTGATACGCAGTAGGCTGTTCTTTCTAATTTGTCGTRTAGAACAGAATTTCTATAGCTACTTCCTTATTTATTTGTAAATCTCCGTTGAAAATGCAGTTCTCTTTAGGACTTGAATTTCCTCTTTCTATTATCTTTATATGGTGATACAATACTTAGTTTAGGAGAGTGATCTAAGGTGGACTTTTTCATGAAATTTAACATACAGATACACTGGGTATTGACTTGGAAAAAAGAAAATTTGTTTTTCCAGTCAGTGTAATGAAGAATAGTAGCTGAAAATCTCTTKCTTTAGAAAGATACTGAAAAGAAGAAAAAAAAATCCAACAAGTGAAGTACAAAAATGAGTTTGGTTCTGTTCAGTGTGGTTCAGGTGAAGGTATGAATGAATTACCCTACAGCTGTATGCTAATACAAACTGTAAGATTTCTTGTATCTAGTTTGTGTCATGCACAAATTTTGGCAAGAGTTCTAGTGCAAGGACAGGTTGGCACTGATTTGGGAAAGCACTCTAGTTTACTCATATAATTCAATGATTGTTGTCTAATAAAGGTGTGAAAAGTTCTTGAAAGGATGCATCCTGGCTTTTACAATGAATAGCACAACTATTCAAAGAAATATAACACTGTCATATTCCCAGATCAATTACTTCTTTAGCAGTCTTGTTGAAGTCATTGYACTTGTGATAGTGTCAGCTGTCTTACAGCCTCTTTCTTACCCAAATGTAAGAGGTTGAAAATTAAAGCAAAATTAAGCAGTCATTTCTGAGAGTCTGCAGTAGTATGATTGTTAATGGTTAATGTAATGTTTCTGCCTTAAAATAATTTATTTAAAGATAAGGATGTATTATTTTACTGTGATTCRTCTAAGACTGTTTCTAATAGGTTATTTAGTAGCATGGTATTAAAAGGAGAGGAATAGCCCTTTGTAGAACAAACTATTCAGACAAATGGGCTATGGTCTTGCTAAATGCTTTGGTATTTGTGAAGCTTTTCTGCATATAATTTCTTCTAACCTTAATTTGGTTGCTGGTTACTTCGTATTTTTGGGACTTGCAAGAAAATTCTAAAAGTGCTTATCATCCACTTCAGAATTCTTCAGCCAATTATTCCTCAATAACTGTTTCAGATAAAATCCTTGCTCTATGTTTTTTTTTTGTTTTTTTTTGTCATGTTGTATTATATTGCACTTCATGGGTTAGTCCTTGGATTTGCAGCTGAAGGCTTTGACTTGTACTGTGGCTTTCTGTTGCCCAGGAACTTGCAGGAGGCAAGCGGTTCTCTAACTGAACTGTTCAAATGATGCTGATAGAGCTTTTGTTTTTGTTGAGTCGTCTGGTGGACATCAGAGCGTTACCGAGAGAAGCCTTTTAACTACTGAAACTTCAGCAATATGCCTACGCTCCGCAGACGTAAGAGTCAAAATGTAAGATAATATCAAAAATCTCTTTACCAGAGTCATTAGTCTGGATTGCAGTGATAGAATCAACAGATTATCCAAGTATAGATGTGGTTTTATTATAGTTACATCTATGTCATTATTTTAAGAGCTTTAATAGTTGTTTGTGTGAAGAGGCGGGTGCAGTTGGGTTGAGTGTAATGAATCACTTGTACAAATCTCTCAGGACAAAATCTTAATATTTTGAGGTGCTTAATAGGAGTGAATAGAAGGCTAAAGAAGTCTTAATTAWAAGATGATGTACATATTGATTATGCATTGACATCTACACTGTGTCATATTATGACTTTTAAAAATTGCAGTTGTGGGRTCATAAGTTACAAGGGGTGGCTGTGAACCTGCTGTCTCAGGATAAACTTAAGATGATGATTATTTTTTAAAGGGAGTTTTGGAAAATCATGCCAGAGAAAGGCATGTATTAAAATGTATTACTCAGTATTACTGAACTGAGATTAATGCTCATTTGCATGCTAAGTGAATGTTACGTTCCATCCTAGCAAAAAGAGATGAGGTTCCAACCCTGAGTCCTCTGTGTCTTTGTAAAAGATAAGSAGCTTCTAATAGTCAGTGCTTTTAAAGGTCAAGATATGGAGCAGCGTAAAGACATRTAATGAAGTTTCACCTGTAGTTTAATCCAGGATAGCAGTATATGGCAGTAAGCATGTAATGCATATTGTAGAGAGCTTTGATTTCTAATTGGAGAGCTGTAGCAGTGGAAAATTGTATTACCATGTGTCATGAGGTATAAACATAAATTTTCAAAATAGTTGTAAAATGCATGCAGTTTGCTCATGGAAGTTGAAATTGCAGCATTTTAATTTATTATTGGGAGGTTTAGAAAAAMCAGAGAATATTTTCTTCAGCAGCTAGAATTCCAAGAGGCTTTTCACTTAAAACAAACAAACAGAAAAAAAACCTACTGTTTAGTTCCTTGGAACTGAAATTGACTGTCTAGTGTGGATTTTTTTCTTAGTCTTTTTTTAATTAGACCAGATTTGAAAGATCACACAGCTAAGTTGATAGTACCTTTGGATATAATGTATATTAAGAAACAGATCTCTTAAGTTTTTGGAGAGCTATCAGAAAACTGGAATAATGAAAACAAAGACGACTGCTTATGAAACCTGTTTAGACCAGCTACAATTTCAGGTGCTTCAGTGCTGTCTTTKATATGCAGAGAATTGCAGTTCATTCAGTGCAGCCTGACTGGATTGACTGACATGCAACTATTAAGTCCTATTTCTAACTGAGGTATCGAGTTGTATTCATTTAGCTCTTGGCTTTTACAGAGATTAAAAGTACAACTTTATACATGTGTGGGCAGTCTGTTTTCTTAAATTAAGCTTTGCCAGAAATTGAATTCATAAGTGTCTGCACCTGRCACCTTCTTTAGTATCAAAATGTGACTATTCTTTCTTCATTTGTTCCCTCAACGTTGGGATCTACTGACAAAGAATTCTTCAGAGTAGAAGATCAAATAAGCATTTTTGGCTGAACTGGAGAGGAGGACACAGAGGAGCATAGGTGTTTGTAAGATCAGTTGGAAACTGGTACAAAGGACAGTAATACAGTACCTGGGATAGACAGMTGGTTATTTGAGTTGCATAGTGCTACTCAAGGCTTCTGGCCTAGTAATGAGGAAAAGAATGAAGTGACTTTTTTTCATTGAACAGGATGAGGGTATAAAAAGAGTAATAAAAGAGTAAAACCCCTTTTTAGCTATCTTTGTAGGATCCTGTCAAAAGTAAAAGGAAATGCATCATCCCTTCTCGCAGGTACTGATGGGGCAGACTGCCCACTCAACCTGAAATGTGTAGTAAAGGAGATGAATTGTTTCACTTAGTTTGTCATGAGTTCAGAAATAGGAGGCAAAAGGGAAGGTTAGTGGATATTRCATGGCATTTGAAGGGCTTACTGCTTAAAGTGTTCACTTTTATCATGAATTTCTAATGGAGTTTACCTTGAGAAGGTGCTATCTTGAAAAGGAACCTAAAAATGTGCTGCTGTTGCTATTTAAGTTATTGATCAGAGCAGAGTTTGAGAAAGGATCAGGAAATAAGGTTCYCAGATTACAGTATGAAGAGAACTGGTCTGAAGCAATTTCACTGTTCTGTAGGTAGGTTTTATTTTTCTTGYAAACAGAATGACTTTGTGTAGAGGTATGCAGTATTTTCCTGATTAGTTTGCAATACAGACTATAGTGGAACTGTAGAGGTAAAATGCTTAGGTGATGTCCATGTTGGAGAGGTAGGGACCTCTGGGAACTTYAGCTGTTAGTGTCAAGAGTTGTCAAATTTTTGTGCTACTCACCTGTTGGCCTTGTCTGGCCATGGTACTTAGTATAATAGAAGCAGTTTATTCATTTCTTTCTTGTTCCGCACCTACTTTCTGAAGAGTGTTTTGGCTGTATAGCAGCTTTTGGTCATTTTAAGACCTCAGTGTGTTGCTTAAAGCATTTAGCAATTTGAGTCTTCTGCTGTGACAGATATGCAGTGGAAGGGGAAAAAAAGGATGGCATTGTATGTTTCCATTGTACTTCTATCTAAAACTGAATTTGTTTCAGATCCTATAAAACTTACCTGGATGCTCTTATATTTCTGGAAGTTGGGAGCATATATGATCTTAGTTAATGAGTTGAGAGAAAGGTGGTTTGATTGTTTTGTGGGATGTGAGGATGGGTGAAGAGACTCCKTAATTCATCAGTGGCTCGGCTACAAGGTTTCTCTTAGAGGAACGTATATAGTCAGGAGGATATATGTAGGGAAGAAGTTTACCCAAAGACAATGTGGACTAGTTCTTATTGAAAGGAATGGGCATAATTGGCGGCTACTCTCAAGTATATTATTAATGCATGACTGAATAAATCTGGTAACCTGTATTTAAATTCATTGTAAGTATGGTTATAGGTGAGCTATCACTGTTTAGCCAGCCAGCATCAATGGCACCAAGTGGCCTTTAAAAGCATTGCACAGTTACAATGGACTTCTTGTTAACAGAAGCTGTACTCTTTCAGAAGATAAGTAGTTCTGAGGAGCGTAATCTCAACTCTTCACTTTTTTTCCAAAGTCYACCCTGGTTTCAGCGAGTCTTCACAGGCATGTGCATAAACATGCATGCACCTCCCCACCCCCCTGAAGCACTAGTTGTCTTTCCCTTCTTTGCCTCTCTTCTCTGCAGTATCTTTAAGCTTTGCAACTTAGAGATATTTTTCTCTTCTAGTAGTGATCTTTATCTTCTAGGACCTTCATCTCATGAGGTTCAACAAGGGCAAGTGCAAAGTCCTGCATCTAGGGAGAAATAACCCTAGGCACCAGAACAAGCTGGGGGCTGACCTGCTGGAGAGCAGCTCTGCAGAGAAGGACCTGGGAGTGCTGGTGGATGRCAAGTTGACCATGAGCCAGCAATGTGCCCTTGTGGCCAAGAAGGCCAATGGTCTCCTGGGGTGCATCAGGAAGACTGTTGCCAGCAGGTCGAGGGAGGTGATGCTGCCCCTCTACTCAGCCCTGGTAAGGCCACATCTCGAGTACTGTGTCCAGTTCTGGGCTCCCCAGGACAAGAGAGACATGGAGCTACTGGAGAGAGTCCAGCATAAGGCTGCGAAGATGCTGAGAGGGCTGGAGCATCTGCCCTATGAGGAACGGCTGCGAGAGCTGGGCCTCTTCAGCCTGGGGAAGAGAAGACTGAGGGGGGATCTGATCAATGTGTACAAGTACCTGAAGGGAGGGCGTCAAGGGGACGGGGACACACTCTTTTCAGTTGTCCCATGTGACAGGACAAGAGGCAATAGGCAGAAATTGAAGCACAGGAAGTTCTGCCTGAACATGAGGAGGAATTTCTTCCCTGTGAGGGTGACAAAGCACTGGCACAGGTTGCCCAGAGAGGTTGTGGAGTCTCCTTCTSTGGAGATCTTCAAGGCCCGCCTGGATGCAACCCTGTCTACCTTGCTCTAGATGAGCCTGCTGAGCAGGGAGATTGGACTAGATGATCTCCAGAGGTCCCTTCCAACCTTACTCATTCTGTGATTCTGTAATTTGCTGTCAGCCCATTTGCTTACAGTACCACCCTCCCTCCCCCCCCCAAGGCACACACTGTCATTCTTTGCTCTTTCTTTTAGCACGGATGTGATAGTTATTAGGTGACAGATGTATTTTCTTTTTTGCCTTGTTAATTATTCTAGGCAGCCCAATCTCAAAATGTAGTTCCTGTAGTTCTGTCATTTGATGTTTCTTTAGATGYTGTTTCACATGATTTGAAAGTGTCTGAAAAAAGCCACTTTCTCCTAATCCATTTATAACATGTGCTAAATGGGTCATACTACCTGTTTTGTGATGTTAAATGCTGGAGTTAACAGTACATCTGCTTAGGAAATTCTTTATAGTCTGGAATTTAAATGGATCATATTTGTGCTCTGTGGGATGACTGAAAATCAAGGCAATTTGAAATGGCATTATATTGAATTAAAATACRCCAGACTCTCTCATGCATGCCTGTAATAACAGGAGAGCGGGCAATAGCTAGGAGTGTTATGTTCCRAATTAGATCTGTGCAGAGGGTAGGAAGCGTACCAGGAATTGCTTTCATCATGAGTACCTTCTAGTGGCTGGGAATTAGCAATGCTGGAATGATGACTAGAGCTTTGAGTGATACAATGGGTAACATAACAGGCAGCCAGGGAGTGAATCTGTCAGGATACTCTGCGTCCTTGCAGAGTAGGGGATGTGTACTTTCCTACAGAGAAAAGGGGAAGACTGACACAAAGGGAATTTGCTTTTTAGTGAATGAACAGTCTGAGGTGGGAGTTTACTGTTTAAAACACATATGGAAATGAGCAACATCAATAGTCATTTTTTCTTTTTTTTTTTGTTCTCCATCTGTCTTCCATCTATACTGTTTTATTTTCTGTTGCTTAATACTTGCTAATGGGAAGAAAGAAGGAGAAGAAAATTTGAGTGCAGGAAAGAGAAGAGGCTTCAACTTTGAGGTTAAAATGATATGTCTTAGCTCTCTGCAAACACAAAAAAGAATTATAATCATCTTCTGCATTTTTAAATAAAGTGTTCTTGTAGTGAAGTTGAATTAACGTAGGTTTCCTTGAAATTTTTTATCTCTAGTTTCCAAAGTTTTATCCYTAGAAGATTTCATTGCTGGCTTATGTTTGGACATCTGTGCATTCAGTATCATGTCTAACAATATATGTAGAAGAATGATCCTAAAATCACAATTAAAAATTCTTGTTTTGCTGTTATGTGAGAAAATAAATTCTCATAACCTAACTTATCATGAATATATATTTATATTCAAATCAGAATTCAATTTGGAAGAATTTTTAAAATAAGTGATCTTACAGCTATTAATTAGCTTTTTATTTCTGCAGGTAATTGCTGTGCATTTTGTTCAGTAACTATCTAATTACATACTTTTTTACTCAGGTATTTTACTTAGCTTAATAAATCTTGGATTCAAATAGTCAAATTAGTGTGCAAATGTGATATCACTGGCGCTTCTGTAATTTCAATTTTCGTTTCACTATAAAAATAACATTATAGACAAGCACCTGATCATCAGTATGATAACTTACTATGATATAGTGTGCTAATTACCTTGATTTTTGGCATTAAAAATGCTAACAATGTGCTATAGTTGGCATTCAGTCTGCAAGAGTGAAACCAGGTCTTGGATAAGAACAAAAATTGCTTGACTTGTCCACTTACTGAGATCAATTTAGTAGAACACGTTAAGGCCTTTGTTACGTGCTGATAGTCTGCAGAAGTTAGTCTACTCTACAGTCAAAGTAGCTTAGTTTTAAACATTTATGCTTTAATTTTAAGTGGTTTTAAACTGTGAGACAAATTACTTGCAGAGAATAGAATGTAAATAGAACCATCCAAATAAATCCCAGTAGCTTGAACATTCTACTTGTCTGCAAGTTTTACCTCTTTAAAAGTAGTAATTGTGCAAGCATTTCTTGTTGTTCTTTTCTTTATATTCATGAGTAACACTTTTAAGTAGGGAATTGAGGCCAGGCCTTAACAGATACTTAAAATAACCAGTACTATAGGAAGTGAGAAGTAATTTTTTCCTCGKTTTTTTTTGGCCTTTAACAGGACCATGTATCAAGATTTTTCCATTTTCTCCGTAGATATGTACTATGTTAGATACTTAACTAAAGAGCTTAAATGAGTCATTGTCATAATATTTGTATTTTTATCATTCAATCAGCAGTAAATAAAAGATGTTTTTATTCTAGTAATACATTTAAGCTAACAAAAAAAAAATTGCCTGTTTTCTGAGATCTTGTTTTCCTTTATGTATATGTAAAGCATTTTTCCTGTAAGTAGTTAGTGAGATGTCCACTTACTGTATCTGTAGGCTGTCGTCTTCCTGCTTTGGTATCAGCAGTTTAGCACATCTAAGATAGTGCTGGAAATTATTGTGCTGTTGCCCATACTAGCCTTTAATGTTTTGCCTTCTGGGTGGAGGCTGGAGTTAAATTTGTTTCCCAAGTACTAAGATAATACTTTAAATGGACCTAAACTATATTCCAATGTCTGTATACTGGAAGGATTTCTTCTTTGTTTGTGCACGATACCCAGGGCCCTTTATGGGTCTAAAGGAAGCACGGTTGGATCCRTGTTAGTATTCCTCTTTGCCCTCTAATCATGTAAGTAGTTGTTCAGTTTGTGCAGTTCTACCTAGTTTACCCTGTGCTGTTGCATTGTGGAAAAACAACATGGGCACTGTTGTCCTAGTATAAGAACAAAGGCAAGAACATAGGGAAGATGTGTGCCAGGCATAGAATGTCAAACCAACTGTGAATCATAAAACCAGAATAAGAGGAGAACTGGTCAGACCAGTAGTGCCTGTGTTAGACCTGTCACAGCAACAAAGAAGTATTAAAACCTAGCGACAGGAAACTTTCCACGTGCTGCACCAGGCATATGACAATCCTGGAAGATGGCTGATTATTCAAGGTATGCAGACAGACAAGCTTACTAATCTCATGGTGATAATTTGAGAAGTTTCTACGTTGGGCATTTTGAGTTGACTTGGTTGTGATTAGAGCCTCCTGTAGCATAGGCAACAGAAGGGAACTCGTACCAGAGCGAACCTGCGGTAAACTCTGTGTGGAAGTGACTGARGTGCAAGGTGCTCTTACCATGCCATTGGGAGGATGATTAACTCTAAGGATGATTAACTTAGAGGAAAGTAAGCACATTTCATTATGTGGAGCAACTGATAACTTGATTCCTGATTTGCCTTTTTTACGTTTGCTTTTTATGCCTTCTGAAGATACCATAAAAGACATTGAGTTATTTTGTTCTCTTGATGCGGTATTTTGTAAGAGAATGATACCAGTAACTGTTACTTGCTTGATTTTTGGAAGACTTGCTTATAAAGATGGGTAGRATAATAAAAGGTGGATATAAAATCTGAAAAACTGTGAAGCTACTCTGAAATGTCTGGTGTCTATATACTATGGGACCTGCAGTATATGGGTTAATGTTGTGAAGCAGACACTCTACTGTTACCGTGTTTCCTTTCAGCTAGCAACTGCTAGTTYTGTAGTGTTTTTAAGGTACTTCCACACAAAAAAACTCATTTGGTGACAAAGCCTTTTCTTTACTCTTCTTGTTGCAGTTTTCTGCCTTCTCCTTTATACAGGAGGTGTCTGCTATACTTAGTTGCCCAAGGTAAATGCAACAAACTTTGGGTATGCCAGAGACATTTGAATATCAAGATGAACTCGCATAGACAATTACTCCACATAATTTTTTGGCTAGGTATTTCTKATGTGAAGATTGGTTGTGACCTTATGACCAATTGTTAGGCTTTATTTCTATTTAATAGTTAGTAATTAGAATATGAAAATTATCACTATCCAGCAGGGGAAAAGAAATCCAGCTACTTAGGATTCAGATTTGGGTTCAAATTTGGGCAGACATTTAAAATCAAATGTTGCAATCAGGAAGCCTAGGAACATTCTTAATATGGTAAATTGTATTCTGGGTACCATTTCAATTTGCAGCAAGTGTGCAGGAAACACTGAATCCCCCCTCCCTCCCTCCCTCTCTCTCTCTCTCTATTTTTCTTTTTTGCTTTAATAGATTGGTTTAGTTACTTTTGAAATTCCCGTGTGTTTGCTGTGAAACCTAGGCTCTGCTTTCAGTTGGTATTAAGTATAGGATCTTCTGGGTATGGAGTTGGTAGCATTTTATTCTGTTAATAGTAACTTGAGTTATGCAAGTAGTTTTATTTCTACTTGCAAATAAATTAATCCTGCCCTTTGTAAGTAATACTGTGACTTAGTATTAGAAGGAAATAATCCAGAAAAACGAAAATTAGGACAATGAATTGGAAAGAAGCTAGTAGGCTGTATTTTTTACCTGCTGCTCTCAAATGAAGGGAAATACCATCTACTGTGTGTGCATATATGTATATACATGTGTGTGTATATGTATAAATACACACACACACACACACACACACAATATATATATATATCTCCAGGCTGTGCTGAAGATCTTGTGTATGATAACCAACATGGATTTAGGAAGTTCATGTATCTGATTTTACCAGTTCTTTTTTCATGGGAATGGTGAACTCCAGCAGCTGGGCAGTAATAAGCTGTTTTGAGGCAGTAATACATCAAACTACACATTTTGAGGTGGTTTATGACACTTTAGAAAGTACTTCAGAAAAAGCTTAAAATGAGCCTAAAAATCCCTCTGCTCATTCCAGAGAAAGTATCTGCAAGAACTTGTATTACAATACCTACTATAGAATAAACTTGCACCTCAGCTTTATTACTAATAAGGTCTCTTACACACAAACCTGCTGAATGTGTGGAATATAAGCCACCAGTGACAAAAGGGGGAAAAATGCTGGAAGGTAAATTTCTGTCTTCCATCCTAACTGCATTATTTGCATATTGTCTTATTGACAATGTTAAATACACAACCTCAGTTTATTTTAAACAACTTYTTAATTAAGTAGGAGCTAGTGTTTCTTTTACTGTCAGATTGATTGCTTTCTCCTGCAGCTATGCTCAYTGTCTTCTATTTGTGGGTAGATGTAAATGGTCGGTGAGGGTTGTTTTGTTGTAGTTTCATGTAGTACATTGTGAACCTTTTTTACTAGAAGAAATTACCAAAGAATCAGTTGGTACCAACAGAGAAATTGCTTTGCACAGACCAGATGGCAGGGCAAGAGTTTGGGGGTTATGGATTTGCTGACTGCAGTGTTGACTGAGCATAAATTCTTTGAAGCAAAGGGGATCAGGAGTTTCACAAACAGATCTTCTTTGATATCAATAAAACTGAGAGCCCTTGGAAAAGTTTCACATTGTATGTTGTGCGTAAGGTCTCTTATTYACCCCCTCCATTCTAATTTGTGATTTTACTTGCTCTTTGCCTTCTGGTTCCCATTGTTTCCCATATTTTAGATGCTATAGCATTTGGTTTTGCTTTGAAAGTGAGGAGGACAAGTGCTTTGCTTGTTACAAGTACTTAAAAAAAAAATAGTCACTTTTTCAAAATAGCCACACAKCTTACTGTTTTCTGTAGGTGTTTTTGTACCTGTTCTATGTACCTATTCCCTTTCTCTGTCTTACTGTTTGCTGGTGATTTGTGAATGTTGTCTAGCCGTGGCAGGATGTGTACACTTGTCCTTATACCCTGTTTTCCATTATATTTTCCTTTTGTTGTTTAACGGACAGTTGCAACCTAACCGTTGTTTTAAGTTACTAGTGGTGACCTTTGGTGTGTGTGTGTATACATATATGTGCATGTACACACATGTGTGACTACTTCCCTGCAGAAACAGCTAGGCTGAGGTTTCTTCTCCTCCTTGCCATACTCTTGTACGTATTGGTGGAAGGTTGTAGTGGTAGCAGTTTGTCAGAGACCTAGTGRCATTCACGAATCCCTCTGTTTTAACAATAGTCAAAAACAGCGTAAGCCACAGTACAGTGTGTTGGTTAATAAGAGACTCCAGAGAAGCGGAGCCAAGTGCACAAGGCGTTTCCTTCCAGACTAATTCAAAGTGCAGGGCTTGAAGCATGTAGTTGAATGACTGAGATTGTGTGAATGTGAAGAGAAAGCTAAACGAATCAGAAGGCAAGTCTGCAAACATGCTTGATGCTGTAAGATGGCAAAGTCACTGTTTCTATTGAGAATTACTGGAAAAACAAAGTTGAATTCTTAAACAATGATATGCCTCCTGTTTATGAGTAAAGGTACATATATAAAAATAATTACTCAATATTTTAATAATTAATTATTCGATGATTTAATAATTTATGAATAGTTTTTCCAGTGCCAGGGGCACTGGATTGCATCTGAAAGTTATGATGGCTATAATGAATTTCTCCTAATGGAAATGATATCTCAAGGGCTTCTTGTGTTGGCTAAAAATGCCAGCAGTCTTTCTAGACACCTGATCATCTAGAATTCCTGAAACAGAAGATATGACACTGTAACCAGGGTCTTCCCTAACTGTTCTGGCTGTTTGGGTTGTGATATGATGTAATTTGCTGTAAGAAGACTTTCTACATAGCTTTTTGACTCCTCAGATGTTTATTCTGCAAGCTACTTCTGAAAGAGCAAATCTGCCATGGACCATCTGTGATCTTGCAGCAAAGGATTTGTGCTGCTTGCGAACAGTTGGGGAAGAGAAAATTTTTTTTTCTCTCCTTCATTCTTTCAGGTTGCTGGGTATAGACATGTTTTACTATATAAGTATATATGGGTAATTGGTCAGGACATGACAGTAAGGAAGTTGTATGTATGTTCTCATTGGCTGGATGAGTAACCCTGTGTTGTAAAAACACATATGTCAAGGCATGTTGTTACCTTCCAACAACTTATTAGAAAATGAGCAGTAAATCTGTGGATTCTTAGATTTTTGTTGATGTTATATTTATCAGAAGTATTTTCAGAGGTGATCACTTGGACTATTTGGATTTAAAAAGAAATAAATTGGTTCATTCTGAAAAGCTGCTGTTTTTCTAGTTGACTTGTCACTTGCTGTCCAGCTACTTTGTGTTTGCTATCCCTGTTTTTATTCTCCTTTTAGGAACTTGCATTGGAACATTTATTTAAAAATCAGGCTGGAAAATTGACAAACTGGATAAAACTTAAGTACCTAATTATTTCTACCCTTAGAATATTACTTTCCAGTAGCCTTTTTTCCTCCTCTCCCAATCTTTATTTAATTTTTACTTTGACTATAATGTATAATGCAAAATTTCCTTCTAGATTTTCAAAAGAAAATGATGGAAGAGTATTTACCAGAAATGCAAAGCACCCTGGAGCCAGTCAGTCTGTTGGATAATGCCTATTCCAGCTCCCCAGATAACAAGAAGCCTGATAAAACATCTGAAATGAAGGACTGCTCAAACATCTGTTTTGCTGGAGATGATGGTAATACCTTGGAAAGCGAATCTAAGTTGTTCCCTTTGAACCACGATTCAACAGCTATTGACACAAGCAGCGATGGGACTCTGGCAGAAATACAGGAGCAGCAGGGTATGCCTGATCCCGGGGGAGGTGGAGACTGTGGTGCCAATACCTGCTTTGAAAGAAAGAAAGAAGGCCCCATGAAGACAGGGCACTTCTCTAGTGAAGAATTTGAACAACAAGATCCAAAATCTAATCAGACGGAACAGTCGCTAATGGAAATATTACAGGAGCTAAGGGAGGAGTCTGACTTTGTGAAAAAATCTATCAATAAAATCTGTTCAGAAAGCCCTTATGACACAGACTGTACAAAGAAGCTTATTTCCACAATACATCAGACTTCCTCGCAGGAGGATTTACTAGAAGAAATAGAATCTGAACTTTTATCTACAGACTTTTCAAAAGAACGCAAATTCCCAAATGGTGTGAGAAAGGGTGAACATGCCTTGGCCGTRTTTGAAAAGTGTGTGCAAGATAAATACTTGGAGCAGGAGCAAACTATAAAAAAGTGAGTATTTGAATAGTATCATCACGAATATGGAGGTGTATAGTGAATGAGTTCAGTTGCGTATTGTGTGAACAGAGTGTTGAGCTGTTACAAATAGTACCTTGTGAAGTGTTAGGAAGAGAGTTAATGAGCTTTCTTAAGGAAATGAGTAATTATCTTTACTCAGGGTATGTGTGTGTAAATAAAACTGTGCTTAAATCTCTGAATTCTTGTGAAATTTGATAGAAGCTGAATAGCTAACTGTTCAGTTGAATAGCTTGCCAATATCTATAATTACTTAAGTACTGTAAAAGTAGTGGTGATACAAAAATAATTCAAGACTCCTTCAGTCCATGTATTTCTTTGGAGAAAGGAACTTTTTGGAATTACCAACTCCTACTATATGTTTGCTTTGAGTTTGAAACTGCATGTTTTTCGTGTGGCTTTTAAAATTGTCTTTCATCATAATTTCAGCAAAGTTGATCAAAAGGTATTTTTTTGAGTTGGAAACTACTGTCTCACTGTATTAATGCATTTTACAGGAAGGTTTTTGAAATGTAATTTGTTGTAATAAATTGGGCTTGATAGTTCTACCATACAGAAATCTAATATTTCTATTCATGGAAAGCCAGTTTCTTCGAATAACTTCTTGATTCCCTACTTGGCCTTTTATATTCTGTTACCACCATTAGAAATGTTTCTTACTTTTTTTTAAATTTTTTTTTAAAAAAGCATTTTCTAACTTTAAAGTTATTCCTGCTTGCTGAGCTGCAAATAAGTGTTGTGTATGCTCTGCTTTTCATATAAGGCAATCTGATACCATGGTAGGGGAGGATATCAAAGGGAGGGAAAAGCAGAGGGAGGGAGAGACTCCCCAAAAGCAGGGTGAGGAAAGCATTCCCTGCGGCCTCACTGTAACTGAAAGAATACAGGTGGGAAGAAAGTCACTTGATGGCAAAGCTTGGAAATGCTGGTAGGAGGACAAGTGAGAATCTGAAATGATGGGTGTGTGAATGGCTATAAATCAAGGAGACTGTAAGTGAAGATGTTACTTGGATTTTTACTTGTTTACAGTCAACTCAAAGGCAGATCAGTATTGTCAGCAGTGGACCRATTACTTTTTTAGATACAAATATGTATATATAGTTTATATATAATCTTTCTCTAAATGTGAGTGCATATTTATGTATAAATATATTCCCCCCCCACCCTTCGCACACACGCAGTTTGTACCAAAATGTCCATTTTTTTCCCCCCAGCTGGTATCCCTACGGCAGTGAGGCCAGCTGTTCCCTGTTGCCTCCTGGTTTCAGGAGTGTAAAACTACTGTGCAACATCTTGTGTTTGGCCCAAAAGGCATTGTAGGGCATGCGTGTATGTCTTTATTTTATGACCAGCAGAATTTACTGTAGCACTGCTCTGGAAATAGCCTAATTCTTCTCCTACAGTCAGATCTAAGATATATAGCTGAGCAGCAAGTTAGCTGCATGAATCCTGGCTACCTTTAAGAATCTATAATCTGAGAATATACATTAATCCATGCATTTTTTTCCTTAACTCTTCCTGCACGCGCACACATTCCTGAAGTGCTGAGCTATTTCACTGATGGTTTTGAAACCTTTGTAATTTAGGAGCCTAGGTTATTCAGAGCACTGATTTATTTTCTTTTTTTTCTTCAAAGGGGAATAAAGATGCAAGTATATGTCTACACAGGATTTTTAAACATTCCCACTGAAATTCATGTGATTAGTCACCTAGACTGCTTTGGTGCTTTTGAAAATATCCACCATCTAACTATCTTTAAACATTGAAATATGTTTAAGAATGTGTATGTTCATCATTTCTGACAATGACTTCTGAGGTTTATGTACATCTTCTATTACAATGCTGGAAGGTCAATCAAAATACATTATTGTTGAGGCATCAACTCCAACTTGTCCTTCAAACAGCTAAGCTGTAAAGGAACAAAATATTATTAAAAATCTGAACTTTGCAAGGAGTTTGAGCATGGATACTGTTTATAGATACCTGCCTAGTTAGGACTTATAAAATCTGGGTTCCATTTCTTACTGGGCTGTGGACATCGTGGGCTACTCCAAGCAATTTATCCCATTTCTTACTAGGCTGTGGACATCGTGGGCTACTCCAAGCAATTTATCCCATTTCTTACTGGGCTGTGGACATCGTGGGCTACTCCAAGCAATTTATCCCATTGCTCTTGCCACTGTGAAATGAATATAATATCTTTGTTTTCAGATTCTTGACTATTGGAGCGATCTGACTGGACATTACTGTCTTATTAATACCTTAGAACTGTTAATAAGCACAAAGCGCTGCGCTAATTCTGTGAATTGCATAGATTACCAGATGTCTCACTTTACCATTGACAATAACAATGGAAAGTGCTGAAAACAAGCAATTTGCTTACATGGAAGATGCTACTTGCTGATTTAAGAGTTAAGTTTCACGTGCACAGTGTACTTCCATTTTGTTTTTGTAAGGCCTTAGTGAATTTCTTTAGTGTTGCTGGCTTCATTTCCAATGGAATTTGCAGATCAGTAAGGAACAGACATAAATCTGAAACTTAAAAAAAACAGTATTGAAGTACCGTATATCTTGATGCTTTTTTTTTCCTCACAGATTGATTAAAGAAAATAAAAAACATCAGGAATTGATTTTGGAAATCTGCTCAGAAAAAGACAACTTAAAAGATGAATTGAAAAAACGAACAGAAACAGAAAAGCAGCACCTCAACATTATTAAACAGGTTTGGATAACAAAGCAGAAGTGTTAATGTTTAACCTGTTTGATACAGTTATTGCCATTGTTTACTAAGACATCTTTGGAAGCATAGGGGAGAAAGAAGGAATGCCCATGCTCATATCCTAAGCATTTTATGAAGTTAAATCCATTTTTCCATTCCGAGAAAATTACTCATTGGCTCAAAGCATTTACTGTCTTCTAGTTAACTTCTGTTTCTAGATTCAGATCACTTAGGTGTTCAGTATCTGGAAGTCTTTAAGGTCAAGTGAGTTCTAGTTATGCAGCAATATGGAGATTAAACTCTGGGTAGCCTTGATGAGAATGTTAAAGTATACCTTTGTTTCCTATTTAAGACTATGTATTGGAAGCTTGCTAGGTCTTTTTGCAAAATCTCGCTTTCTTACCATGATAAGGTTTATTTTTTGTACATAKACATTAAGGGTATTTCACTTGGGCATTTAATCGTGTCTAATTTCTTCTTAATCTACCTTAATACTGCGTCTGCTAATAATGGAGTAAGTGAATGTGTGTAGTTAAAAATATTAATATGGGGAGTGTATACAGAGCRGAGCGTATCAACCGTGCTGTTGCACATTATTTTTGTTTATCAGTTGCTATGTACAGGTATTTATTCAATGGAAATGATCAGAACTGTGACAGGCTGAAGAGAAACATCTATAGTGTATACTGATGTACGCTGGTGTTAGTGTGGGAAGGAAAAGTGTCACATCAAGTGTCACTGCTTCAGAATCAGTCACTGATACTCCTACAGTTTCTCAGCCTAGTTTTAAAAGCTGTTGCAGCTTAGAAATATGATGACAGATAATATTTAAACTGTTATCTCTGCATATTGAAGTACTGGTGATATCACCCTAGCTGTCAGATATTTTTCTGTTAATATCTGCATCACACAGAAATCTGTTCCCCAAACAGTATGTCAGGCTTGGTGTTCCTGAAGAACATGTTCACACATACAGAAACTTAGTCTGTCTTTGGTTAGTTTCAAAGAATCATTGAAAATCCATAATGTGATTGAGAGTTGAATTGAAAAGATTTGTGTATGTTAAGCTACAATTTGAAATCACAGATGCCTGAATATATCAGTAGGAGCAGCTTATTCATTATTTCTTATCTGTATTTTCATGATATCACCTAGATTTCGTGAAGATGTACCATGCAGCAACTGCTTTATCCCATTCTGAAAAAATACTTCAGCGAGTTTTATCTTTGATTTCTTGTCAGATAAGTAGGATCTGTGATACCACTTGTCCTAGATGACTTTAGAAAATACTGGTTATAGGTGTAATGCTTTCATATTGTAGTTGGATAGCAACTGAGGTTTTAAGATAAGTAGCAGTAAAACACTTCTATTTTGGTGCCATGTGAGTGTTTGTAGTGTGATAACTTATCTCTTCAACTAAATGAAAACTTAACTACAAGCAGAAAATGCATGCATGCTTGCATGTGTGAATTTCTTTTGCATACTAGGCAGTGATTCATTTGCAAAACTGAAGAGGGTGGCAACAGAAGTATTTAACTTGCTGCCTTTTATGCAGGAGTTTAGGACTGCACAAAAATATAACATGCTAACTCTGAGATCTTTACTCCTAAAATTAATGAAACAAAATGGATTTAATGAATTGACTTTCCCCTGGGACAAGACAGTCATTAAGGCACAGTTTAAACAGCCTTTGGGCAGCATTACAGTTTCATAGCTACCACTTGCTCTTGTGCTAGTGCTGCTCCTTATTGTTGCGCTAGTGTTTGAGTGACTGTGCAGTGAACAAACACTGGGAAATGTTCCAGTTAAATGTCAGTAATTATTCTTTAGCTGGATCATTTCTCTGGGCTGGTTCACTGGGCGGCTAAAGAAACGTGCCAGCACAATGACTGAGCACTACTTTATTTGATGAGCTATTTTTCAATGAATTAATTTCCTGTCCAATTCAGTATGGATCATGAATACTTTGCTGGCACAGTAAAAGAGGTAGCACAGGGATAGTGGGGAAAAAAGGGTGAAAGATGAAGCAACTTGAGACAGCAGCCAGCCCTGCTTTGGTGTCTCAGCATTTGCCATCAATGTTTTTTTAAGATAGGGGATTATTTTATGTCATGTCTTGATTTCATTCAGTTCTCTCAGTGTAGACGAGAATTGGCTTTTTTTCGTGCTCATGCTTTAATACAAAGCTAGATGTTGATATTGGCTATTGCAACTCGCAAAGTATAAAATACATGTAAAGATCTGATATAGCATCTACTTCTGTGTGAGATGTTTCTATTGTATGCTCAAAGTCTCTTTTCCTATAATTATATCAATGTCTTCCTTATAGCTAGAAGCAAGAATAGAAGAGCTTAATAAAGAAGTGAAAACTAGTAAAGACAAACTTTTAACRCAAGATGCAGCAGCTAAAAATGCTATTCAGCAGTTGCATAAAGAGATGGCATTTCGAATGGACCAGGTAATGTAGAAAGCTTCTAATTGCTGAGCATCTCACAAACAAAGCTACTTCATGTGGGAAGCATGCAGCCTAAGTTGTTAAGTCACGAGATCAGTCAAAACTTTCCCAAATGGGAATTATTACAGTTCAGTTATATATGCATTTGATAACTAACATCAGTTAATTTCTGAATAGCTGTCAATGTTCTAGAGTGATCGATACCCTGCTTTTTAACATATTTTTATATATATATRTGTGTGTGTGTATATATGTATACACACACATACAGACATATATGTGTGTGTGTACACACCCACCCACATGCACACAATTCAGTCCTCCAAAATATATATTTTTCTCTGCCTGTAAACTGATTTGGATTTTAAGGGGATAAAAGCTAACAGTTGCTGTTACTTGTCAGTTTAATACTTCTCTCAAATCAAACACAGAGCTCTTGCCTAATGTGTTGAGCTCAACACAGAACTGAGGTTTTTTTTTTTCCTTTTTAGTGTCATATAATGTAGAGAAAAATACTTAATGTTAATTCTGCAGCTCACTTTCTGCTTCTTTTGTTTTATAAAATGAAACTTTGCAATCTGAGGCGATAGGGAGCCTGTCTGATAAATAATGGATAGTGATTGTGCAGTTCGCATGTGGACAAAGGAGGGGAGAGGACTGATGCTGAATACTTGCGAAAATGTTTTGTTGCTAAAATTTATCAGTTATACTACTTTCCTTCTGCAACAACAGATTGTACTCAAAACTCCTAACATACTGACAACTCAAGATATTTAGCTTTGAAACTGCAGCTGCTTGGATATATGTTTACTGTTACAGATATGAATAATTCCAGTTGAATCAGTTTGATTCATGATAGTTATGTATGGGTCTAATGTTAGTCTTTACGAAACTGAAGCTTTTAAGTCTCACTTTGTTATGCTACTATACTACAGTGCTGAACATAACCAATATTGGCTTTTAAAACCTGAATGCTAGTGCAAGGTTAATTCATTCTATTTTAATATTTTCCAGGCAAACAAGAAATGTGAAGAAGCACGCCATGAAAAGGAAACAATGGTGATGAAATATGTCCGAGGGGAGAAGGAATCACTTGACCTCCGAAAGGAAAAGGAGACACTTGAGAGAAGGATGAGAGATGCAAACAAAGAGATTGAAAAGCATACTAATAAAATCAAACAGCTTTCTCAGGAAAAAGGAAGATTGCACCAGCTTTATGAAACCAAGGTGCTATAAGCGTTTACTATGTAACTTAAAAGCACTCTCAGAACAACCTGAACAACACTGATTTGCTGTTATACTTGGTGAAAGAAACCTGTTTTTCCTGTATAGCTGTGAAAGAACCCCTTTCTTCTGGGGAAGGGGAAGAAGTAACTGCACTCTTATTGTCATCATTTTGAAATCCCCTTTTATATTTGCTTGTAAAGTACTACTTTCTTTTGACAAAATTTGAAAGACTTGCAGGTGTCTGGATTTTTTGGGGAAGTTTGTCACTTGTTCTGTTTAGTGAATGGGTTTTTTTTAAGACTATAGTGGCATTAAATTATTGTAGTATTTATTGCAATTTCTGCAAGTTTTTTTATCCTGTAGTATCCATTTTGTATTATATTCCCTCTTAAAAGAAAATTTGGTAATAATAGGATTTTTCAGGCTCAGTTGCAAAACCTTGGCACGTTTTTGTAAGTCATTAAGAGGTTTTCRTCAGACTCTTAAATTACTCAGATCATCTTATAGTGTGCTACACAACTGTTTCATGTGGAAGATCTGGCAATTGATAAATTAATAAATTCAGACTTTGCTATATTGATTTGTCCTTTTTTTTTTGAGCAGTTGTACCATGCACTGTTGACAAGAGCAGATGGATCAGAAAAATTCATCTTACTGAAAGTCCTAAAAATTATGCTTCTGATGCAAAAAATCACATTGGTGCCCCCCCCCCCCCAAGAATGGGAATTGGGAGCATGAATTAAGTTTCCTAAGTGAAACTAATCTGCTAACTATCCTCAGATTGGGATTTAACAGAGATTGTACTGCCCTCATATGGCACTTCTGCAAACTTCTTTTTGGTAAGATAGACCTATTACTACAGAAAGAGTTTGGACTTCTGGCTTACTGCAGTGGTCTGTAGATACTGGTATAAAGGGTATTAGTCCAGTGGCATTCTTCTGTTAACATCTTCTTTTGGCACTGACTTACAGGTTGGTGATTTGTGCTGTGTACATCTTGCTGTCAGTGCTCCCTGTAGTCTCTACCTGTAGAGTAGGTAACACTCTACAACTGGTGTCACAGTTTTAGTCTGTAGCCTTTTATAATTTACAACTTTGCCACTTTTAACCTGCATCTTTTCACCAGGTTGGCACAAAAGAGCAAAATGGGGCCTTTGCAGCTAACCCAAGAGATACATATTTTAGACCTGACTAGCTTGTGCTTTTTAATACATACATAATGTTAATGGATATAAAAGCTGCATCTTAATGCAGCTTTTGTTYTATCTTTCTTTATCTTGCTACTCAAACCTGAATGCTGCTGGATTTACTTTATTTATTTATTTATTCACTGGATTAAGGGTTAAAGCGTTACTGAATGCTGTTACTTGTGTGCACGTTTTTGCAAAATCAGGACCTTAAAAATCCTACACTTGGCACTTACATACGAGTCTTCTTGTAGAAGCACTGGATGATTTAAACCCATAAAATAAAACCTGTGCCATTTTCTTAGGATGGTGAAGCCACTCGACTGAACAGAGAAATAGAAAAACTGAAAGAAGAAATCAATTCTCATGTTATCAAAGTAAAGTGGGCTCAGAACAAGTTGAAAACAGAAATTGATTCACACAAGGTTAGTGAAGTGATACTGTGACATGAAACTGCAGTCAATGAAATGTAGATGCTATGCTAGTTCCTTTTTTAGTATCACTAAAATCTGCTTTTTAAAAACGTTTTTCTTCAATTTGACCACCTGCAGCAAAATATAGTAGTGCTTCTGAAGATACTAATATGGAAGTGAAAGTGTGATGCAGTGTGTATGTGCGTGGATTTTGTTTTGTCCTGCTGATCAACTTTTAATTTCTTGTATGATAGATTTAACTCAATCYGTTGTCTGAAAATGTGTGCAAAACTAAGAGGTCCTTCTGTGCTTTCAATTTTGGAACAAACAAAATTGCTTCCATTCAACAGTTAATGTAATAAGGGGAAAAATACTGGATATAGATTTTTTTTTTTGTTGTTGTTGTTGATTTCTTTCAGACTGAAATAGGAAACTCTTGTTAGGAGAAGTGCTTTTACCCAAGTTAGGCTAGATTAGTAGGTGTAACTTATTTATTACTATTCGTGGTTGGTTGATTTGTTTCCTTGTCCTTTTTAGGAAACCAAGGATCGCCTCAAAGATGCAACAACAAAATTAACTCAAGCAAAAGAAGAAGCAGACCAGATAAGGAAAAACTGTCAAGAAATGATAAAAACCTATCAAGTAGGCACATTTTCTCAGGAGGTGAAATTAATGTTCAGCACCTGATCCTTCCCTTCTATCTTAAACTGCAGTAGGGGAGAATTACCCAGTGCAAGCTGCAAAGCTGAGATGACCAGTCATAGATTTCCGTACTTGGCAAGTTTCTAAATAAGAGGGAAGGTGTTCATCTTTATTGGGATGTGGTGGGATGGTCATGACATGTTCAGAGTTATTAGATACATACCTACTGGAAAGGGGTTCTGTGATGTGCAATATTGTGTGCATGTTCTTAAAACAGGAAGGGGGAACATAAAGCTCTAAAACTGCACTTACATATCTTTCCTTTTAGGAGTCGGAAGAAATCAAATCAAATGAATTGGATGCAAAGCTGCGAGTAACAAAAGAAGAACTAGAGAAACAGATGCAGGAAAAGTCTGACCACCTGGAGGTAAATATGTGGTGATAACTTTGGATGTCTTTAGATAATTTTGGCTTAATGCCACATCCCAGATGTTTGCCTCCAGCCATGATTTTGGAAGACTTTTTAGCTATTATATTGGATCTACTTCTAAGAACAAATTTATGGAAAAAAGGAGGATGTTAAAAGGACAAAACTGCTCTTTACTTTTTATAAATGTCAGTGTTGGTATGGTTTAGAACACGAATTCATCTGATAGGCAGGATTTCTTTTACCATCTGGTGTTTTACCAAGCTGTATGGTGAGAGGGAGACAGGGAACAGCTTCTGTTCTCTCATTCCCTATAGAGGTTTGCTAGCCCCAAAACTAGATTTTCGCATTAATTCAGTCCTTGCTTTGCATGCTGGATCCACTCACAGCTCTCATATAAGTCATCTTCAGTGTTTACCCAGTGTCAGTTTGCCTGGAACTCTTCACTGAGTGTGTTGCGATGTAGATTTGTACAATTAAAACCAGAGTGCGTAATTTCATTTATACTTCCTGTTCTTCTGAGAATAAAAAGCTTTTATGCTTTGTTTTGTTTTACTTATTAAAAATAAAGAAACCTTTAGGGTACTTGTCTTGCCTTAAGCCCTCTCAGCTGTTATGCTGGCCTACGTGGATCTAAATTCTTTTGACATCCCAGAGATGCCATTGTCTGTTTAGATTTCTCAAGCGGTTTCTCACCCTTTAAAAAGGTGCATCATGCAAAAATAAAAGAACTGGAAGACCTGAAGAGAACGTTTAAAGAGGGCATGGATGAGCTTCGAACACTAAGAACAAAGGTAACGTGTTCTGGATTGCTACGGAGCTACAGTGCTATGATGAATTTTTTGAGCAAGATTAAATTGAATCTGTTGATTATGAATTTTTTTTGAAAAATTAAAATTAAACTGTTTTTTTTTAATTTTTTTTTTTTTTTTTTTTTTTTTTTTTATTAAGCAGTGTGGCATGGAGGTTGGCTGACATGAGACCAGAAGGATACATAACTGGCTCTGGGCAGCCTTTCTTGGGGAGTATCAGTTGATCCATGATAAAGTGCTCTTTTGTTTCATGGTGTACATCTTGTTTGACTGCAAACCTTTTGAAAATATTTTAGTAAGCACCCAGTAAAGTTAGTAACTTCATAAATGAAAGATGTTAGTAAACTTTTTCCATCTCTGAACCTAGGCTTGTAGAAGTCATACATGCGGCCTGTGATGGCATAGAAAATATGCTAAGTGTAACTTCTGAACAGTCTTRTAGATCAGCCTGCTGGTCACTCAGTCCAGATGAGAGTTTTAGCAATGTAGGACCTTAGTAGAAGGGAGGAAGCCATGAAATACAGTCTTGGTGTGAGTTAGGGTTAGGCTTGGGTAACTGGAAAAGGATGGCTTTGAATTTTTGGTCCATCAGGCCYGTAAGTCTGAGTATTTTGGAAAGACTAATGTTAATCTTGTTTACTTCGTTTGATGATTTTTACATATGATATTTTTTGTCTGTTTTTACTTTATTTGGCCTGTGTGATATATTCTTGGACACTAAAAGCTTTGTACAGTGGTCTAAATGTTTGATCGAAATAATTCAGTTTTGAAGTTTGCCAGAAGAGTAAATAGTTTCTCCTTTTCTACTTAGGTAAAGTGTCTAGAGGATGAACGTTTGAGAACAGAAGATGAATTATCCAAGTATAAGGAAATCATTAACAGACAGAAAACTGAAATCCAGAATTTGCTGGACAGAGTCAAAATTGTAGATTGTCTGCACGATCAACATCAGAGGTACAGCTAAGTACTTTGAGGACAAATTTGGCAGATTTTTCTTGTCATTGTTTTTCTTTATTGAAATTACCAATGCTTTAAAATATGTTATAATTTGGAGAATTCATGTTCTAATTTAACTATCTTTTCTAATCTAATTCAATGTTGTCAGTATTGGAGATAACTTTGGCCTTTTATAAATAAGTCAAGTGAATTGAGACTGGTAGATCTGATTTTATATCTTTCATTATCAGGATAAGAAGTTTTTGCTTTTGAGCATACTCTATGGGAAGTTGCATCTTCTAGGATTCTTCCCAGTGCTCATTTTATTGGAAGATTGAGGGAAAACAACTGAACCAGAAAAGCAGATCTCTTTAATTATAATGGATTGATTTAAGTATTTAACAAAAACAGCTTATTGTCTTTGGCCACTGTTGTATTCAGATATTTGGTTAATGTTAGGAGCGCTTGTGTTTCTGATGGACTAGTATTGCTGTGTTGAATTTTTTCCCTGTTTAAGAATGTGAGGGAAATAAAGTTTTCTTGGAGGAGAATTTGGTTCAGAATGCCTGAACATAGTTTGGTTTCCGTATGGGACATATGAATTGGAGTATAAACAAATACTGTCCTCTTCACTAATTCAAACAGTGTTGCCAGGTTCTAACAGAACTACCCGTGTGTGTCTCCTGTGCTTTTAATTAGTTACTTGTTATTGAAAAATATTTCAGTAGATGTGTCCCCTTTTCAGGGTTCAGAGAATGAAGCATCTTCCATTGGCTGTGTGCTGGTCAGCTGCATTAGTGCTGTTATAAGTCTTCCTAGGGAAGCAGAGGCCAGTTATCAAGATAACTGTAGCTTACACCTTGATCAATAGTGGAGATGATTGTTTTTTAACTTGGGATCTTGCCAAATGAATTAAAATTTCAAATGTGTTTTCCAATTATCTTTTCATCTCAACAATAGTAGAGAAATGCTAAAATGTTCATGTCTCTTCTATTCCTATAAAACTTGGATCAAAAGTTTTTTTTTAAATTTCTTTCCCATGTAGCATTTGTTATCCTCACATCAGTTTTTGTATAGTCCTGTATTTCACTTTCAGAATGACTTAAACATGTTTATCAAACATTCTAGGGAGTATCATGAAGTCATGAATTCTCAAACTGAGTTAAAACTTGAATCGATAAGTTCCTATTATCACCTGTGAAAACAAAATCTTAGAATCTTGATCACTGTTATTTTCACTTACAATAAACAAACCTAYTGTCTTTCATTTTCTTGGAGTAAATAGAGGGAATTTTATCTTTTTCTGAGAACACACACAGTTCTGCTTGAATTAAGATAAAAGAAGCAGATTTGTTCAGTCAAGCAAGGAAAAGACTGAAGTGGGATTTGTCCTTAAATGCATAAAACGCTTAATAAGGGAATGTTCAGCTATTCTTTGCACATATGAGGAAGGATCGAAATAGTTTTGTAGGAAAGATGATATCAAGTTGAATGCTAGGAAGCACTTTGAGTGTTGAGCTGGATACTGATTACCTTCAGTGTTGCAGGATATTCTTTGGAAAATTTTAAGAACAAGCTAGAGATCTCTTCAGGATGATCTGAATATTTAATTTTTTAAGTCCTGATGGTTAACTACAAATTTCACATGTTGTAATGAATCAACATATTTGGAAGTGTGATTTAGGTTTTGACATAAGTTTTCAATGGGAGCTGCGAATGAGATTTTTTTTGTAGCATAAATAGCCAAAAAATTCACTTCTGCTGTAGTTGTTCAGTCTTTCGTCTTCTGAAGGATGGAATTAGCTTAGAAACCCTGAAGATAAGATGTAATACATTTTCCTGTTCTTTTGGAGTGAAATGCTAATCATATTCCTGTTGTCATTATATTGTCATCAACTACTTGAGCTCTTCGTTTTGGTAGTTGGCAGGATGTAACTTAAGTTATGGAAATCTAGTAAAATTCAGCTACCTAGTTTTACAAAATTGTACTTCATTTTCAAAACTACTAATATGTGGACTGTCTGAGCTCATCTGTACTTGAAGAAACATGTTGATATGTGGTAGTTTAAAATGAATCAAGCCTCTTAGTAATTGCACTGTCGTTGTCTGCCAAGGAATTAAGTGAGATCAATGTGCTTAGTTTGTGTAATGTTTACTTTTTGAATTTGAATGCACATACTGCCTGTCAGAAAGGGAGGATTTTTTCCCTGAAGTCAGAATATGAGGTTTTAGAAAGGTGTAGAAAATCCTATGTTTGAAGAACTAATGAAATAATATTGCAAGAGCAAATGAGAGAGGAGGGTGTTTTTTTTAGTCTGTTTATTTTTTATTTTTTTAATAATAGCTATTTAATTTCAGAATTAACCTTAGTCACCTTCTCTAAAATGTTGATCTTAGGTAGAATGCTATAGCTTCAGTTTTCTCAGATGAATTATAAGTGATGTATTTAAAGTCTCCTCTTGGGAGTGCTTCAGTAGAAARAAAAAATGGTTTTGTAGAGGGTGGGAGAAGACAGAATGGAGTGAGAAAGTTCCTTTGAATCAGAACCGCACAACTTGCATATTTCATAGGTTGTTGTACTATTGTCCTGGAGAAGTTTAGAACTGGAGTATTTCCCCATCTCTTTAACACAAGAAGTCTTCTTTCAAAATGACTACCTGTTTTATATTTGCAAGTGTCCTTTCCGTTTGCAGTATTCATTTCTGAACATTTGTTTAGACCCCATAACGAAGCTCATGAAGCTGAGTACAAAAAGGTAGACTTCCTTGAGGAAGCTGATGGCTGTGTGCCATTCTGTGGGGTGCAGGAGCTCTTCATCACTTTGGCATGACATGTGTCATGAAAAGGAATCTGCAAAACATATTGGCATTTAAAACCACCAGCAACTGGCAGATTCTCTAGAGTGATGAAAGTTCATTTGCCTTACCTGGTCTGGACCTGAATGCTTTTATTTGATAAATGTTTTCTATTAGTTTTTAAACTCCAGTTATACTAATAAGATGCAATTGCTTTGACAGAGATGAACAAGAAATAAATGCTTTAAAGGAAGAAGTAGATGGTCTCAATTCTCTTATTGCTGATCTCCAAAAGGACATCGAAGGTAGTCGGAAAAGAGAGTCTGAGCTATTGATATTCACTGAAAAATTAACCAGTAAGAATGCACAGCTTCAGTCTGAAAACAATTCCTTACAGAGCCAATTGGATAAGTTCTCTTATAGCGAAAGAGAGCTACAGAATCAACTGCAACGTATTCGACAGACTAAAGATGATCTGGTGAGTACAGCATACAGCTAGTTTTTTGCACTAGTAAGATGTCTGATACTAATAAAGATGTGGGACATGAATCCCACCTTGTATCCCTGCATATCTAAATGTAGGCCTCTGATGCTACTTTAGACACCCATGGATTTTGGAGATGGGTGTGGAATAGGCTGCTCTGGCGCAGGACTTGCAAGAGAACCATGTTGTCMTGGAATCCAGGCAGAGTGCTCCACAGTTTCTTGAATGGCACTAGGTGTCTATGTTTAGGAACCAGAACCCCGCTGAAGTGAAGGCAGAATCTTACGTGCTTTTCTGAAGGCTTTAAATAAAACTTATTGATATATCTGGCTTTTATTTCTCAACATTTGATCTGAGTGGTTAACCTGGGGAAAGTCAAGCTATCATGCTTCAGAAAAACCTGTGAATACATGGTACGAACCCTAGAAGTGCCATAGCTTGGCTTCAGTGCTGATAAATTTACTTACAGATGTGGAGACAATTTTCTCATGCTTTCCAGTATCCATCTCTGTGCTCTTTTTGTCTTTCTCAGATTTTTCAAGTGCACACACCGCACATTAGTGTGCACATACAACAGAACAAGCCTGAACTTGGAGCAGACTGTAGCCACTCTTTACTTATATATCAGTGGCTTGCATGTGACCACTGTTGTGACTTGAGTTTGTGATAGAGTAATAGTAATGGGATAGAAGCACCTTGTGTTTTCATGACAGTAAGAAAACTAAGGCACCCTGCACTGGAATGGTGGTATTATTTCTGCCTTTCTGAGAGAACAGAGTTGTTCTCTGTTGTGCCATTGAAACAATCTAAAGGTTTGAATTTTTATGTGAAATTTACCACTGCAAACTGTTACTTAGGTCATGCTTGTACTGTGATCTTGAGGCAGATAAATGTCACATTTAATAAGTTCAGTGTGTCACAAAAGTTAATGTGACCTTACAGCACAGCTCTGCATGGAACTGTCATGTAAATGTTTGAAGGTAGTTCAGGAATCCCTTGCTGCAGTACTGCATTGTGCTGCGAGCTCATTCGTGGTGGTAGTGATCAGCCTAATTAGATGTAAAATGTGAGATTCTCAGGTAGAAAGTGAAATGCAAGTTTAGAGCTGCTGAGCATACAGATAGGCTGGAAATTTTTTATATAATTTAAAAGGGAAAAAAATCATTTTCAGGCCACCAAGTTGCAGAAGGAGGAGGACCTGCGAAAGCTAGAAGTTGAGACACTACAGGCTCAGCTGGCTTCAGAGCAAAAAGAACTAGCAGCAAGGAAGACCCACGTGGATGAACTGAAAGACGAACTAGCTACCCAGAAGCGCAAACATGCAGCAAACCTGAAAGATCTCACCAAACAACTTCAGCTAGGTTGACATTATTTTCAGATATAATAAGTCAGCCCAGTTTGTAACCTCCTTTGTGCAGACTGTTAGAGACTACGGTCCTGTCTGTGTTCATGCACTCCTTGGGTACAGCCTACACAAGCTCTCCGTGACCTTAAAGAAAATAATAGTGAGTGGGCAAGCTGAATCTTACAAGTAGGAATCTGTAGTTACAGTAAAAAGCCCTTAGAGTTAGTCTCAGCTGTAACTTTTGAAATGGACTTTTTCATAAAATGAAAGATGAATTTCAAAGTAACATATTCTTTGTTATCCTATATGTGACTACTGAAGTGTCGCTGCTTCTGGATATGTATATTTATAGATCATGGTCTGCGTAGGAAACTACCAGCAGATTTTGAATGTATTCTTAACTGCTGACTGTTAGGAATTACTGGTGGTAATTATTATTTAATATATTAAACAGAGCACGTTGGTCATCAGTCCCTCCATATCAATCATGACTAATTTTGTTCTATCAGCAAATGGAAATCATTAAATGCCCAGGAGTGTATATACTCAATGCAAACTGATTTGAATATAATCAGATCAGTTTGAAAGAATACCTGTTTTTTTGTGCCTGCATCGTGCAGGAGGAAGTTCTATATCCCTTTTTGTACATATATGAACAGTTTTACATTTTCTTTCTTATTAAATGAACGATACTTCTGGACACAAGTACTATACTCGGCTCCCAATCGTGATGGTAGTCATGAGATACCACAACAGAGCTGCTGTTCTGTCATTCGTTAGTCACTTACGTAGTGGTCCTAATCAGAAATAAAATCAGATTTATCTGATTTTACTGTTCCCAGTCAGTCCTATGAAGGGTATTACCACTTTAAAATTGGGAGCTGTTGCAGGGCATAGGATTCTTAGTGGATGCTGCATCCAGGTACTTTGTGGTTGGGGATGGGGAAAGAAAGGGGGACTATTTGTTGTGTCTTTTTCTTGAGATTTTAGTTGCTGACATTCTTTCAGTTTTCAAACTTAAATTATTGCAGATCAGAGTTTGGTATGCCATGTCGCAGTATGATTCTTTTCCTCTTTAGTCTTTTGTTGGTAACCATCATTTTATTTATGCTTTCAGCACGGAGGAAATTGGATCAGATRGAAAATGGTAATTATGACAAAGAAGTCAGCAGCATGGGGAGCCGTTCCAGTTCATCAGGTAATACAGCAAATAGGGCTGGCAGAACCATCCTTTGCTCTTAGTAAGGTTGCCATGGTGTGCTGCTATGAGCCTTGCTCTTTCAGTGGTTTGTGTACATGCAGTGTGTGGGTAGTCTCCCATTAAAACTGACAAAATAGCCTTTAAGCACTAAAATGCAATTGGCTCTGAATGCAATTGTAGGTGCTTATTTTTAATTACAAGATTAAAGTTCAATATTTATATTTTCTTTCCTCTTTTAAGTGATGGCCTTTTTGTGGCTTATGTATCTGGAGGAAGCTCAAAGAGTAGAAAACCCTCTTAAATGCAGCCAGAGGCAAAACAAAAAATTAAAAGCTGCTTCCAACATTGTTTAACTGCATTATTGATAGTTGCCACTGTGTAAATGGTAAATCAATTAGTATGTTTAGAGACACTCATATATTTATGTAAAGTTCATTACTTTTTATCTAATTAGAAGTAAGAGTTGTCTTCAGCACTGAATGTCATCTGTTTTCTTCYTCAATATGTTTAAGTTTTAAACTGGTTTAATTCTGTCCAAGTATCGTAATCTTACTGTATAAAGTAGATGGAGCTTGAAATATTTGCTTTCCTTTCTGTTCTTTTCCTTGCTATTTCTAAGTGATGAATGCTGCAGAGTGTTTATGCATAGGGTTTTTGCCAGTCTGTATACAGTTTTCATCTGCTTGTAATTTTAGTGGACTCTAAAACAGATCAGTTTTAAAGTCAGCTCAGTCTAGTATAAGGTAATATTACTATGAAGGTGCTTTTGTAGGAATAAGTATTACTAGTGTAAGCACAGTTATACTAGTGAAAATATGTTCATGCTAGGGGGTATACTATTGCTTCAGCATGTATAATTAAAATGCTATCAATATTACTTGCATAGAAACTCAGTAGCATCTAGGAGATTGACATTTGAAAAAATATTTTTGTATATCCAGTAGTTTATTGGGACTGGTGGGAGACATTATACCTGGTGTAACAGCAAAAAGAGCTTTACAAATACAAATGTATTGGCAGGTTCCCTTAACGCTCGCAGCAGCACTGAGGATCGGTCGCCTGAGAATACTGGATCTTCAGTAGCTGTAGATAGCTTCCCAGAAGTGGACAAGTCTGTCTTGATTGAAAGAATAGTAAGACTACAGAAGGCACATGCTCGAAAAAATGAAAAGATGGAGTTCATGGAGGATCACATTAAACAACTAGTGGAGGAAATCAGGAAAAAAACTAAGTATGTTTTGAATTTGGTTCATATGGTTTCTCAGTTTTCAGCGCTGCAATGGTTAGAAGTAATCTGGATCTTAAGTAATTGGCTGAATGAAAACAGTTAAGACATTATTTCAGTGACAGTAGCTCTCAAAGGTATAGTTAATTTTAGGAGTGTATTTTTTTTCCCTCCTTTTCACAGCTGTTACGTAATTATGTATCTGAGTTGTTACCTTCCTATCTATGTCTTGAATCCATTACTACTAAAATTTCTCAGGAGGAATAGAATGGTGCAAAATTTTGGTAGCAAAATGATCACCTGGTTGCTGATTTGAGGTGAATCATTGCTGTTGGCTAACAAGAGTGCAGTCTGTGTGCTTTTAAAATGGTGCTGATTGTAAGTATTTGTTTCAGAATATCTGAAATATATCTGACCAAGATACTGTTTTTTTTAACAAATGATACAAGATTCCATTTGCATGGAAACCTACTCTTTCAGAGTGATGTCTGGACTATAGGGAGAGGAAGAAATTGTGGCATATACCTTTTACTGAAAAGTATCGTTAACTGTTAAGTACAGCCCTTTCTTAACATGCCTATATGCTTTTCATATGGTACCATTTCAAGGGACTAGATTACAGCTTGTGAAGACTCTTAAATAGTTTCTGTATTTATGATTTCATCTTCAGAAACCTTAAACCTCGATTCCATGTCTGGAGTCTGTAAACACTGTAACAAGAAAAAGGCAAAATAATTCAAACTACATATATGCTAAGCATTTTTTAATAATCTTTACATACTTTAATTACTTGATATCAGTTGTTCATAAGAGACTACAATTTTCAGGACTCTTTTCCTTTAAAAGTTCATAGTGTAATTTTATTGTCAATTTAACTTTCATTCAAGTGAATTGGAGAAGAGATAGCTATAAGCTGAATGGATAGTATTGCTTCAATAACTTTTCAATAACAGATGATTTTTAGCTCTGGGTCCAAGCTTAAAAATGTTAAATATTGCTGCCCAATTATCTCACACTGAAAGCATTCAGGATTTAATACCACTTACCTCACTGAGCTATTGAGAACTATCAGCCTTGCTGCAGGTCTAACCCCAGGGTCTCCAATCAGGCAGAAAGTGAGGCGTGTAATTAAAGCCGTTACTGGAAAAGTTGGTTTAAGCAGCATTTTTTGTGTGTATAAGATCTCTGAGCTTGTTTGAGCACAATAGCTAGATGTGCAGATTACCATCCTACAGTCGTTTTTCTAGCTCTTATGGCTTAATTTGTAGCACCATTTCAAATTTCAGCATGTACTGCTACACTAATGGAGCAGATCTGCCCTGTGTGCTGAGAAAGACAGCTGAGAAGACAGTAGAAAATTAAGATTAAATTTGGACATTATATCATATTTCATAAGACTTCAATTGCACAGTGTTTCAGATTTTGGGGTAACTTTAAATCCCATGTAATTGGGATTGTACCGCACATGATTTTATCTTTCAGGAAAGAGAAGTAGGTAGAAGGGGATCTTATAAGCACCTTTTTTTCTCCAGCAGCATTTAGTACTTCAAGTTCCTCTGAATGTGTAATCCTTGCACACTGTTCTATTTGCTGTGCTATCAAACATCTGTTACAGCATCTGGGTTTTTTAGGYTTTCCTCTGCACTGGAAGTTGCAGCTTCCCTTTATGTTGGTTAGAATTTGAATTTTTTGCCTTTCCAGTAAAACAGTAGTACTTGAAAATAATGAGAGAGAAAATACTTATACATGCATGTACACACATGTATAATACGTCAGGAATTTGAAATTACTTTGTCTGCCTTTTCACTGCCTTGTAATGCTATGATTTCTTTAACTTTTTTTTCCCTCAGAATTATTCAGAGTTACATTTTGCGAGAAGAAGCTGGAACACTTTCCTCAGAAGCTTCTGACTTTAACAAAGTACACTTGAGTAGGCGGGGTGGGATTATGGCATCTCTGTATACATCTCATCCTGCGGATAGTGGTCTCACATTGGAGCTCTCCTTGGAGATAAACAGGAAGCTGCAGGCTGTGTTAGAAGATACTTTACTGAAGAATATTACACTGAAAGTGAGTAAATGTTTTTTTCAGCTCATTGTGAACTGGTGATGTTTAGCATTGAGCAATCAAAGAGCACTTGAAGTAGATGACTTGTGCTGTAACGTAGTCCAGTCTGAACTTCTGTTTTGGGATCCTATCATATGATGCACTGATAGACTGGCTTCCAGCAGCAGATTTTGGACTGCTTGCACAATTGGGGAGTCTCTCTCTTCATACCCTCCTCCCATCACTGGGAATCAGTGACTTGTGTCTGGTACTGTGCCAGTAGCTGGGTATCATTTTGAGCTATTGGGGCAGCATGTTTGCTGTGATGAAAAGGTGGCAGGCTGGAAAACGTTCTACGGGTTGCTAGCTGGACTCTGCAGTATTGCAGAAGTTGGAAATCTCTTTCTGTAAGTACCACTCCCATTTAAGTGCTGTATCTTCTAGAGATAGCTCTTAGAATATTAATAACTACCTAAGACTTGTTCAGTGCTTTACATCCTTTATTGAAATGGATTTGGTTTTCCCCACCCTCAGCTAATTATTTTTGTTTGTTCTGGATACTTGAAATTTCAATCTGCTGACCTAGATAGTAATTTTAAACTTAGTGCATTTTGTGCAGATTGTCATTTTTCCTGCATTTTTATTTATTTATAATTTATTTTTTTCCTCCAAAGGAAAACCTTCAGACTCTAGGAACAGAAATAGAACGTCTTACTAAACACCAGCATGAACTGGAAAGGAGAACGAGGCCAACGTAACTAGAACTCTTACGGAATAACCAACATAAAGATGCAGAAGAGGCAGGTGCTACAGACCATTGCTTTTTTACAGTTTTTCTGAAATATGGCTACCTGCCAGCACAAGCATCCAGTACTTTACGTATACAACCTTTTAACTATACGGGCTGTCCTTCATGTGAGAGAGTCTGCAGGGTTTGGCATCAGCGTGGTTCTGTCTACTCAATAGTAGCCTGAGATGTTGCTGAATTTTACTACACACTGCATTGAGATAAAAATTTTGTTTGAAATGACATACAGACTGTTTGCAGTGCACACTGTTTTGAGTGAGTTGCAATGAAATTTTAATTTGTGCACTGTATAATTAATCACTTTTTTTAATGATAGGGGTTGGAAAAATAAAGCTGATTATTTTTTAGTTGTTGAGCATATCCAGTGTTACTGAGCTTTAAGGGCTTTCAGACATTACTTACTTCCTTGCATATTATTTCTGATATTTAGGTTGGTTAAGCGTTTTTGACATGTGCATGGAAAAATGCTTCCTCACAAAATTTGTTTTTTAAGTGAGGACCATGGTATTGCGTATTTTCTGCTGTAGGTTAACATTCAACTTGGTGTTTATTTATTTAAAAGAAGTGAAACAACATTAAAAATAAGATAAGAAACTTGCTGGTTCAGTTGTTAAGTATGTGTGATTGAAGCAATTGTCAACTCAACGAATAGTATAAACCCCTGATCTTTATGTGTGTGAATCTAAAGAATTCTTATCTCAGGTAGTTCATTACTGAAGTTCTCTGACTTTCTGCATTAACTAATAACATTTAAAAAGTAGGAGTTTAAATTGTCCACTCTTACACATGTACAGGGARACCTCCTGATTAAGTCTGTCTTCAAAATTTAAGCCCACTGAAGTTTTCTCATTAACTGTGGATAGATTAGGCAGTAAAAGTGAGAAATGAGAACTGTATTTAAGTGGATTTGCAGTCTATTAGTTGGACAATAAAAGTGGCACAGAAATCTGAGACTCTAATTTTCCTGCTGTGAAGGAGACTGTACAAAATGGCGTGAACTTACATCTGATACTTAATCCTTCAGCTACTGAGTGTGTGGTGAAGAAAGAGTATCAAGAAGACAAGATTCCAGTTTGTCACAATATCATTTTCACATTTTAATTCCAGGATTATTTACAGGTCTCTATTCCAGCAGTAAATGCATGTATTTTAATACAACATGTATTGTGTTTTGACCAAAATTTATTGATCACAACCAGAGTAGGTGACAGTGTAAATACGTATTTTGTCTTTTTTGTTAAATATTTGCACTTCCTGTTATCATGAAAAAATACTTAGTGTGCACTTAAAGTAGCTGAAGTGTTACTGTTTTAATTAGAAAGGACACTTGAAGAGAATTTTTTTTATCTTATCCCAGTTGCCATTTACATCAGATGTAAAAGAAGAGGCCTGAATCCTGTATCACAAGGGAGAAAAATTTATCAAAGCACCTAGACAGCTTAGGTGTGTGTGTCCCATTTTCAGGTGCCACTGAGTCACTTGAGTAGTTTGGGGGATTTATAATGAGCTGAATTGAGCATAAGGGCCTAATTTGGCTCTTATGAGTAGTTTGGTGCAAGACAATGAGACTTTCTTTTTACTTTAAAGATAGGCATCTCTGAAGGTGCTTGCAAGGTTAAAGCCTAGTAAGTTTTCCAGGGAGCCTTTGGAGTTTTGAATAACCAGTCCTTCTAATGTAAGAGGATTAAGTATTTGCATAAAAAGGGAGGATAAAAACAAGTGATTTAAAACTTGATGAGCACTGTAGGAACTGTGACCTTTTAACCTGGATGGGTTTTTATACATACATCTTTTTTCTTTTTTCCTTTAAAAAAAAAAAAAAAACTCCTGAGAGCAATGGTTATGCACAGTGTTAGGGAATTTTGACTTACCCAGTTATGAATTCCTGCTTTACAGTTGTTTAAGTGATGTGGAGAAGTAAGTTCCAGGTTCTTCTGAAACAGATTTGTCACAGTCTTCTGGAAATCTGAGAGCTTACCTTGAGCAAACAGGCAGTTTTTCCTGGCTGAACTAGACTTTCCGTGGAAAGAAAGAAYTTTAGGAAGAACAAGTCACATGTCAAAACATAACTTAGCTCTTGTATGTTTGTTTTCTTGCTTTAATGTGCCAGCTCTCTGGATATTTTTCAGGCATTCAACTGAATGACTCCAGTATTTTAGATGCCGTGTTAATATTGTAACCATATATGTTCTTCAGGTGTACAATGTGAATGAAGGAGGGGTGTGGTGCAGATGGAGTAAGTGCAATGATATTGTGGGATTTTTTTTAACTTTTTTGGCATGTTCTTTCTCTTTTTAAATTATTAGAGAAACCTGGTTGGTTATCCTCCTACCTGGCTGAAAATGCTGCTTCCTCTCTGTAACACTAGGTAAATTTTTGGTTATGGAGACACACAAAGCAGCCCCAAAAAATCACTTTGTTTATTGCATACTGTATTTACGTGGACCAAGGTTTTCTTCTAGATGTTTTATTTTAAACGTACCTATTAAAGATGGAAATTTCATTCTAGTTTGCACACTGGCAAATGACTAGACTAAGCAGAGAAGTTTGAGTATGTGACAGGGTCAGTTAGCAACTTTGCTTAGTAATATTGCTTATTCCTGAGAAAGAATGCTGTGTGACCACATAAATACTGCTGTCAAGTCACCTGCCTTTTTTCATGGGCTAGACTAAGTGTCAGGAATCTAATATTGTTGGTGCATATTTTTTTGGTGAAAAACTATGTAGTGGAAAACAGGCTAGTGGGTTTCTGAGGGATTCTTTTATACCGTGCACATCTAGAGTGGATGCAAGGCTTGTGCAGTAATCACATTTCACTTATTTTGGAAACTTTTTGTCATTGTTACGAATATTAGACTGAAAATTTTCCTCAGATTAAATTGTTATTTTGAAGACGGCCTGGAGCAGTTAGTTAGATATGTGCCATTGAAATTCAGTGTCCATTACATACCTAATTGCTACAGGCTTTTTTTTTTTTTTTTTTGAAAATGCCAGACTTGTAGCTAGTTGCATCCTACAGGCAGATATCCTACATCTGTTTCTTGAATACTCAGGGTGCTTTTTTTAAWGAAAACATCCCACATCCTGATGTTCTTAGAAGTCCTATGGAAAAGCTGCCTATGCTTTTCCACCCTCTGTAAAATGCAGTACTGAAGTTGGCTTAAGCCAGACCTTCCTAACTGAAGGGTACCACTTCATGCTATAAAAATCACTGATTTTTTGCTACGTAAACTTGTGCAATATTTTTAGTCTCCCAAAACCAGTGGGGATCAGCTTATGCTTGTCAGACTCKTATTCTTCACCTGTTGCTGGCAACAGCTGCAGTATCTTCAACTATTAAAACACAGCTTGCTCTTTGTAAAAATTGCCATTAAAATATTTGGTTCATAACTAGAAAAATCAGATCTCTTGCTTTCACTGAATCAAGTTTAAAGCTGGTTGCTAGCATGACACAGAACTGGGATCAAGTCCCAGTAGTCCAGAGAACAAGGCCTGATGCATCCTGTAGGAATGAGCTCAGGTATTCTTTCAGCTGTTGATGGAAACAACTGTGGTGATAAATGTTAACAGTAGGTGGCACTAGAAATCAGATTTACTATGCCTCCGAAACAACCCAAAACCTTTCAAAAGGCATATTGCTGAGTTACAGAGGGAGGAGGATAGTGTTTAGAGCTTTTTCAAGGTGGATAGGGTTTCCTTACTTCCTATTTTTGTGTTTTGACAGTGAAACTATACTGACTCTTCCAATATGTTGTCTGAATATACACAAATGTCTATTGATTTAATTAATTTTGTAGATAATGTTTCTGTATAAAGTTTTGGAAGACATCACTATACATTATGTATATATTGTACTTTTAAATAATAAACATACAAATATGTGAGCGTATGTTTCGAGTTTGTGGTTTGCATCATACCTGTTTACCACAGTCTAACTCTAGATTATGCAGAGACCTGAGCTGGCTCTTCACTTGAAGGCTTGTGGTGGTGGCAATGCGCTTGGGTAGCAGTTGTCTTCTGAGGGGAGAGTCTTCCTTCTCACAGTGCCGAAATGCCTGCGTGTGTGCCTTGTAAACATGTATGCTGAGCTAAAAGCAACTTCATTGCTAGCTGATTGTTTTTGCTAGTATGGTGACTGGGACTGCACCATTAAAGCACCTTCTTGTTTTCCTCCAGTAGGTATAACTATTTATGTCAGTATAATATAATTTGCAGTTGGAGGGCTTGCTCTCTACAGGGCAAGTCTTGCTGTGGCCTGTGCTTCTCTAAATAAGAGATGGCAGTGCTTCTTTATTGTATATCTCAGATACTGCAAGACTGTCCTGCAGCAAAGCCAGGGGAAGTAGGCCTGCACACCTTTCATACTATGCTTCAAAAGTTGTTGGAAATGGGGGTGAGGTTTCTCTATCCTAAGAACTGGTGATAGGTATGCTACAATTAAGTACTGCTGTGATTTACTGTCAATTCCAGTAAGCAGCCTTAATACTGGAATCCTGCTTTCCCTTGTGTAATGTGAATTTGACAGTACTTGCAGTAGCAAGGACCAGTTTACTTGGTTACAGCTCTACATTTGGCACATTGTTACTTGCTACTCTGTTTTATTTATTCAGATAGAGAGATAGTATCTTTTGTTATAACCATGATGATATCATTATAAGAAAAGTGATGCTATCATTGCTGGCTGTTGACTATGCCTATATTTAAAGCCCAGATCTCAGTTTTGTATAGACTGTCTTGCCCATGCAAATTAATTGTAGGGGGACAGGGAAAAAGGAAGACTGAGAAGGGGATAACTTCCAGACTATAATTTAGTATCTCCTAGAGTGCCTTAAGTGAAAGGAGGAGTCATATTTTCTGTAGCAATTTGATAACGAACTCCAACTAGCTTCTCAGGAGCAGGGTAAAGGCTCCCAGTGTGTTTTCTAGTTACTATTATTTGTATGGCCATATGCTGGATTTGTTTTGCAGTTAACTCACTGCTGTTCTGTCAGCCTTTTCCATTGGGAGCAGATGCAGCTCTAGATGAGACCAAACATCAAGATTTATTTGTGCTTCCAGTAGTTTACACTGCTGTTTGGAAACAGCAGCTGAAAGTGAAGTTTCCTCAAATACAAATCTTGGCTTTGTTATTTGCAAGTAGCCATTTGGCAAACAGCTACTCATCCTCGTTTTACAGGTAGATCTGCATTTCAGACTGGAACAGAACAGCTATATTTGCAGAGGAAGGGTTCTCCCAGCACAACAGTGTTAAGTACTCAGCCTTGAAGCAAGCCAATCTGATATGGTGCTATTGGGTAATAAATATAGAACTTGATGCTAGCAACTTGTCTAGCTGAGAAAGAAAATCATTGCTACTTTCTTCTCTCACTCTCTGTCCTATTTTAAGATTTTTTTTTTTAACAGAGATAGAGTTGGGGTTTTGTTATTGCTGTTTTCAGACTATTTTGCACTAAAGCACAATCCTAGACTCTGCAAGATTTTTGCATGCATAAATGTAGCTGTTGAAGAGTGAGCACTTCTGAACAACTTGTTCTCATCTAATGTTTGTAAATAAGCCATTCAATATGTTCATAGCTGTTTTGCCTTAGTGGGTGCCCTGTAGTTGGGAGAATGTCTATCCTTCCAGTTTTTCAGGGCTCTTTACCATGTGCAGCTGCCTGCTRTCTTGGGAGGGCAGCTCTAATGCCTCAAGTGAAGCACCTAGCTGACTGAAGGGTTGGATTCATTCTGCTCTGAATGCCTGTGGGCTGCTTAATCTCATGAGAATGCAATAAGGCAAATTAACACATGAAATCACTGAAGAGTCTCTAAATTCTAGCTAAATGCTTGAGTTTTTACACAAGATGGGAGAGTACAGCCTAGCAAGAAGAGCTAGTCCCTTTGAAGTCTCTGAGAAGTCCTTGAATACTGCCCTTAGCTGTCTAACCTGTGGTTAATCAGGGGCAGGTCCTGCCTTTGAAGATGGAGAWAGCTTGACGCAAGCTATGAGGTTTAGGGCAACATTCTTTCAAGCTATGGTCTGTGATTTCAGAGTAGCTTTATGAATTGCTCCTGACTATTCTTGCCTCAGTGCTGTAAGCCCCCACAATCATCTGACAGAAGTGTTTGTGGGGCTGCACTGTAAAAGCAGCTAGTTAAAAATACTGAAAGAAAACTATTAGATCTAAAATTATTTTAACTCCACTCAAGGCTGGACACAGGAGAAAGTGAGAATTCTTTATATCAGCACTGCAGGCAAAAGCAGAGTATGGCAAGGCTGTGGCCGAAGAAAAGCAAGCTTAGTGCCAGTCGGTTTAAATCTGTTTCATGGCTCTGCAGGTTCCCTGGAAACTTTGGCAAGTCAGAGGCTGAAAAAATGTGGCCTCAGGCTCAGACCTGCAACCTGCTAATGCTGTAAGTGACTTGTACCAATCATCTGGTCTTACTTCACTGTAGTAATTAGATTACAGGAGAAGTATTGATGAGACAGACTCTAGAAAATGTTTAAGGACTTCACTCTTTTGGAGATGGAAGTGGAAGAGGTTTTACACCAATGAAGTGACAAATCAGAAAAAGCTAGTATCAGCCTATCATGGATTTAAAGTTGGGAGTGACATGGGCTACTGGCAACTTGGCTCATGGTGTCCATTTCCTGTTCCCTTCTGCTTGCCTGTGAACTGGTGTCATCTGGCCCTAGGGCTCAGTCAGCCGATGGGGATGGTTTACACAAGGGACAGGACTCCACTGTGGCAGGGCAGATCTAGGGCTGGCCCAGGGCTCTGGGTGAAATGTATGATGCTGGTGAGGCTGTTGCCCACAGCTGTCTGCCTACTCCTCAAGCTGTGCAGCTGTTAGCCTGTTCAATCAGCACCTGACCCACTCACTGTTCAGCCTTTTGAAGCCAAGCAAAAATAGTAACTGTTGCTCATGACAAGCTCATGCTGTGACCTGTAGGGCATCAGAGACGGTTGACCCCCCGAGTCGCCTGTGCTGCAAAACAGGAACTCCTTGAAGGAGGCAGGAGAGCTGGCRGCAAAAAGGCTGTGTGCCTCCAGGTAAGGCGTCCTCCCCCAGCATTTGCAGCCCCTTGTTTCATTTGGCTTTATTTAGACATTTCTGGGCATTAGAAATACCCAGCTAGAGCCAAGCAGGCGTTTTCGATCAGGAAGGGCTGGCGGAGGAAAGTTTCTGCTTTGTAAGCCAGTACAGTGAAGTGAGTAAAGATCACTGCAGGTATCTGCGGCCCTGGGAAGCCAAGCTTTGAAGCCCTTGCTGTTGTTCTTGAGTCTGTACCAGAGAGGCCCTGCAACCTTGTCACTAAACTTGTCACCAAGACAGGCTGATGGCAGAAAACTGCTACCACGTTGGCACTTCACAAATTTAGGTGCACGTTTAAATCAGGACCTGAAAAACAACAGGTTGAACCAACTTTGTCTGCTCCTAAGAAAGCTGAAGCTCTTGGAAGAGAAGTGATTGATTTGGCAATAAGCGTGTAGCACCAAGATCCCAAGTTCCTTCTTTCTTCCCCTCTCCCCCTTTTTTTTTGTAAGACCTGATTTATGTTAATTTTTCCTCTCTGACTTCCCTTATTGTCTTTAAAGGCTGCTCGTTGATGATGAGAGTTAAACTATTTAGATTTTGACCTTGCTCAATTGGTTGCACAACACATCCCTTGCTGGTAGTGGTCACCTTGTGATGTCAAATTCACTGCAACGTTTCTTTTGCTCAAAAAGCATACACAGGCACCTGCAAGGCATAGTGAGGCATGGTAGCAGGCAAACTCTGTCCCATCCACACTGAGCGAGAGCATGATTTAGCCTTTCTTGGCTGCAGCGGTAGCTGGAGCAACGGAAACCTCCTCAAAGGCTGGGGCATGCAAGCCAGTATGATTTCTCTTGAGAGCAATAAATAGAGGGACTTAGGTTTAATTAATTGTGTGTCAGAGCAAATGTTGAAAACAAACTTCCCAACTCGAAGCAGTAAGCTTAGCACCAGCTGCTGAGGGAGGTTTCTGGCAAGAAAGGCAGTCTTGGATAGACAAGCAAGGAAGCGAGGCACTTCCGAAGGGTGACTTGGGCCAATTACACAGGGCTCCTTCTCCAACCCCCATCCCTGACTGTGCAGGGAGCATAGGGCCAGGACACGGAGAAGCAGTTTGCCTGACAGGCACCTTCCTTTGTAGGTGCTTTGTGAACTGAAGAGGAACCCCTCTTGGACACAACAGCAGAGAAGGGGGAATTTCAGCTGGGATCTTGATCCCTGATATGTGTAATGATGAAAAAAAATCATACGTTGTCCAAAATATGAAGGTTCCTTAGAGTTTACAGTCTTCTGTCCACTAGGGACCCAATGTATGCAACAGTACAGGGACATCTGAAGGACCTTACATTCCTTTACCAACCTGCCAGCTCACCAGTTAGGGGAAACCTTTAAACAGGAGTGAGGTCAGCCAGAGTAGCTGAGGCAGAACTGGAAAAGAAGGCAGCTCTCTAGTTATGTCAGCTCTGTTGTGACTGCCCATCCAGCCCTTCTCTCCCTAGAGAGATGCCAAATTTGGCTGCATTAGCTGTGTCTGTGAAGGTCTGGCCCCTGGAAAGTGGAAATCTGAGCTTGCACTGTCGGGAAGATGGAGCAGACACTGCAACAAATCTTTTCTTTGTGAGACTTTTCTATGTGCAACTTGCCTGTGAATTGAGGAATTGAGCTTGTTTGTGACATGTTGAGATTAGACCTGAACAAAAACTCTATTTCTGAAAATACCATACTTTAAAATAAATAAATAAATAAATAAAATAAACTTAGTTTATTGTTGAGCCTTTGGTAGGTTTCAGAAGGCAAGTTTAGGTTAGTCACTGTTACTTATGGTATCAGGAAAAACAAGCTAGTTAAATACATGATAAAAACAAAAAACTTGTGTGAGAAAACTCACTTGCTTTCTAACTACTAGCTACTGTTATTACCTTGAACACAGCTGAACACTCTTCTGAGCAGCCCTGAGTAGGGAGAAACTATCTTAGTCAAGTAGAAAAGTTTTAAAATTAAAATATGAGGGAAAGGAAAGGGCTGAGAAGTGTCTAGTTGGGAAAAAGCCAAGATAAAAATGGAAGACTTTGTTTTTTAAAAAAGGGTTTGCTTTTTGGAACAGACCAAAGTCCCGATGTGAGAAGAAGATGTCTGAGTAGTGTGGATGAGCTAGCTCGCACGGTGTTGCCTGCTGAAGAGCTCACAGCAAACTGGTGTTCATGGACAGAGCCACAGCATTTTCTCTTCTTGACAGGAGTGGGCAGTTTGGACTGCCCACTGCAAGTCCAAATCTAAAGTGCAGCTCAAAGCACAATCTTAACCTTTCCATATTAAACTCTGGAGCATCCAAAAGATTTTATTTAAGTGGAAATTTATGAAAAAGAAACAGAAAAGGCTGACTGCTCTTGGCAGTGTGGCACAGAAATTGCTTTTACAAAATATATTTACTTTGGAGGTTCCTTTCACAAAGCATCTGCCTGTGTTGGACCTTGTCAGCTCCGAAGCCCATCAATTTTCCTTTCCCCTCTTTCTTACCTGTATTCCTGTGAGTTTGATGCCTCCACAGAAAGCCAGAAAGTCCAGCCTCTGCCAGACCTCACTCAGATTCTTGATTATTTAATTGCATTTCTACTGAGGAATAAGGCATGTACTTGTAGGAATGATCTACCCAGTTCAGCTTTGCATGGGCCTACCCAGAAGCTGTGCAACGCAAAGGGAAGTGCTTCGAGCACTGCTTTGTCTCAGAGTAATTGCCAGTTCAATTTCTTTCCTACTTCTTCCTAGATCTTATGACAAGAACTCACGAGGACAGCAAGTTGCTTGCAGTTCTAGTTTGTTGTTAGGTTCCTGGATGCCAAAGGTTTGGAGAATTTACTCTTCTCAGTGAGAAGAATGACATAAGCCATACTTTCCCCCAACGTGTAGGCCAACCACATTCCCACAGTCCTAGGCTAATGGTGGGATGCCTGGGCCAAGAGGAGAGAGCTGACTTCCATCCATGCTCCTTGTCTCCATCCCACTCATGTCGCGAAGGCGCTGTTTGCTGGTGCCCCTTGAAAGCGAAGGTGGCTCACTGGGCCCATCAGCCAGGTGCCCCTTGCATGCTCCATCTCTGTGAGTGTCCTGCAAAAGCACTGCAGGCATGAGCACCATGTGGGGCGCTCCTGGCAGGACATGCCAAGAGGAATATAATCAGTAATATAAGAATATAGACAGCTCTGTACTGGCAAGCTATACATGTCTGATTTAACTGTCAGCTCTTACAAGGGAGGGGAGATTGTATTGTAACAGTACTGAGGACAAAAAATGGAAGAACTTGAATGTGAATGCACCAAGAGCCCTGCACTAATGTTGTGGGAAGTTTGTGATACCTTCAGAGCAGAACAGCTAGGACTAGAGAGGGATTTGAAAAATAATTGAGGGAAAAATATAAGCCAAAATTCGTTCTTTTGGAAAGGTGTGCATACAAAGGGAGACATGCAAAATGCTACAGTAGAGCTGTGGATGCAGTGAAGAAAAAGCACTGCAAAAGAACTGCCTCAAAAGTAACTATTTATCATTTACAGTTCATTTAAAAATCCTTTGTACTGCTGCTTGCAAAAGTCTGAAAATGGTTAACATGCCAAGCACATGCATCTATCACGCTGGTAATGCTGCATCATCATTTTCTGGTGTTTCTGTTCTTCTGTCCATACCTGTCTCGTGTCTTGTGTGAAGGTTGTATCAGAAACACTTGGGGACAGGGACAGTTGGGTTTTGCCTATGCAGAACCTAGCGTGAATTGTTCCGGGCTCTTGCCTGGATCTCCTAGACACTACTACCAAGAAGAAAAGCTTAAAGGTTTCACATACCAAAATTAAGGGGAAAAGAAATTATCTTGGCCTTTGTGAACTAGCAAGGAGAGAATTTCAAAATAAGTACTTTGTAAAGTTTGGACTTTCAGAGGCAAGTGCAAGGTACACAAAAGAGGGAAACTGAGTGTGCAGCTAGCAGGTGTACAAGCTTGCAAAGATGCCTTCGCAGTAATGCCAAGGAAATCAAAATTGCAGCCAAGAAAAACAGTTAAAGTGATGCAATGACATAATTCAACTGCTGCCAGTAGAATACAAATTACTTGCAGGACAATCAAGAAGAAAAACACCTATGATATTCATTTGTGTAATACAGATGGAGACCCCATGATTCACAGGTAAAAATGGGTGATTCTTTGAACCTATAGACACAAGAACAAACACAAATAAAACAAACGACCTAGCTTAAAGCGATGTTACAATAAAGGGGCCTGATGGAGCAGATGTTGTTTACAGCTGTCTCCTCTCCTTGCTGTGTGGCAACACACCATTTGAATGAGAGCAAGACCTCAATATTACAGAAAGCACCAACCAGACCTTTCTCTGAGGAGTGGCACTGAAGCAAGAACAAAGAATGCACGCTCAGATTGGTAAATTTTTGGGTAGATTAGTTTTAAACCCACCACATCTAAAACTACAATTACAGCAGATCCATTTAGTGAGCAGAACAACCTAAGAAAGCTAGGCTTCTGCACCAGGATGCTACATCTTGCTCAAACAAAGAGTCATGCTGAAGCTGGGTAAAGATGAGATTAGTGTCATCTGCTTTTAAAAATAGAAGGAATGCACTCCACTGAGGGCTTTGAGATCTGCTTGAGAGATGTCCTAGCAGCAAGATAAATTCCACTGGTTGCACTGCAGATAGGAGATACAGGTTACATTGCCCAGACTTCTGCTCCATGCCTTTCACAGGTTATGAAAATATTGTGGTCCCAGCAGTGCTTTTGCAAGCAATGCACTCAAGTAATAAACTAGGCATGAGAAAATGCAAATGTAGATCCACATAAAGATACGAACCTCCTTGTTCAGACCCACTCCTATATTTTACTAAAAAGTAGTGAGCAAACATGTCTTGATGAGGGAGTAAAATGCATTTTATTCACCCAATACCCTTTCTTAACTGAATATACTTCTGGGGTATCTGCTGATTATTCATGTTTCAGAGCTTCATCTTTATTTTAGACCTTAGCACAAGTAACATGATGAAATGCCTGATAAGAAGGAGAGGGGAAATGCATGCACAATACAATATGTTTCCATCCAAATCTCAGTTCCTCTTAATGCAGAGGACCTACAGGGCACAGTGTTACTTGGGCTCAAATATAAAACTCCTGGTTGTAGAGCACTGTGAAATTGGTAAGCAGAGATTTATATTTTTAAACACAGACCTTAGTTACCATTTTCTCAGAAATGCCTAGGAGATTGCTGAACTTACACTTTGAACAGGGAAGCAGGGTGTAGGCACAAGCTCATTTAAGGTTGGAAAGGAAGTCTGTGGTGAACCTCAGGCTCAGGGAACTGATCTACATCCACAAAACTGCCCTTGCCCCACAGGCAGCCACAGGCCCAAACAGCAACTCAATAGAAAGGATCTCAGCAAAGACTTTTTGCAATTTTTGTGGTAATGTGAGCATCTAGACAGGGTCAATCCCACTGACGAGTCACTTCACATCCTAGACACTTCACAGACCTGTCCTGGTCTTTCCCCTCATCCTCTCCTCCCCCTCCACTTCCGTCTCCCCCATATAAAATGTTTTTTTTTGTCTGCTGCTTTGGGACCTACAGATCTATGAGTAAAAAAGGGACAAGCAAAATCTAGAGTAAATCAGTCTACAGAAAGTACTCAAGAACAAAAGACTGATTTTAATGCCCAGTTTTGAGCAAGTTTGGCCGTTAGCTTCAGGAAGTCTTCATCATTTATGTAGAGGAGGAAGCAGATGGAAATCATAGAATTAATTTGACCTGAAGAGTTTGTGTTATGGAAAAACACTCGAGTCAGGCCCCATTGCTCAAAATTACAGACCTAGGGATAAAATAAGCCACGTGTGGTGTACAAGTATGAGCATGCCGGATGCCATTTCGCAGCCTTCTGAACTGCACATTTCCTTAAGTGTTGGTTCTGTGCAGGAGAATCTGAGGCCTGTAGGAGCTTTTCTATTTTCTGTCCTTCAAGGAATAGGATTAGCAACATGAATATTCCCTGTGAAAGCCAAGAAATTGAAGAACTGGTAATACTGTCCCTTGTCTTCGGGTGGGATCTGTTTCAATCAAAGTAAAAAGAGTGCAGCTCCATCTAGAGAGAGAGCCCAGGGCACCAAAGTGTCCATAAGGGCAGTGTCGGGCTCTAATTATTGCCGGTGTACCCTCGCTGTGCTCCCAGCTGAGAAGAAACGACTTGAAACTTGGCTAGCATTTATTTTATAGGTCTGAGGTTTCTCCAGCTCTGAAGGTGTGGCAGACACCGAGATCCTGGCCAGGACTATGAAGGGGAAATAAGTTTTGGCCATGATAATAAACTGTTTGTCGGCTGGGGTGCACCCAGGATACAGGCACATCACAGTGCCTGTTGGTGCTATGCAGATCCGAGGACACACCAGCACTGAGCACCTGCCTACTAGCCAGGCCTGCTGTTGTCAAAATAGAGAATGATCCTTTCCCCAGATCAGAGGACGCTTTCAGAGGACAGGTGAGATCAGGGACAATAGGAAATACCCCAGGAGAAGGGGAGAAGACAAGAGTTTTAAAGGACATGGTAGTGTTCTGCAACACTGTAGTTGTACCTTGCATTCAAGTCACTGTTACATTGACTTCATGTGTAGGAGCCTCAGATAGGGGATGGTTAACAGAGAAAGCAGCTGCTGTCCTACAACTCGTATTTTGTAGATGATGTAACTAAAGGACAGAATAAACTGCAAGGATTACCAAGAGGAATTAGCACAACTGGAGTTTGTTGTGCAATTCTGTCACCAGTGGAGGGAAAAGAGTTGGGTTAGTAGCTGTTAGACTCAGTGAATTCCTCAGGCCAGAGGGGACCCTGGATCCAAACCCTGCTCAAAGCAAGCCCAACTTCAAAGTTAGGTCAAGGTTTGAACATCCACAGGGATGGAGATCCCACAGCCTGCCTGGGACCTTGCTTCACCTTTTGTATGATAATGTTAGTGAAAATGAAGACTGCCTTCCCTACAAACCCTAAAGTCACTAAAGACAGTAATTAGATCTCCCTCACCTTCTGCTCTCCAGCCTGACAAAACCAGCTTGCTTGTGGGAGCCAAGTCCCATGGGAGCTGCAAGAGTCTCTTGTTTTGCAAGGGCCAACAGATCACAAATGTAAGCTTGGTAGCAAACACTCTTTTTAAGATCATGGGTAGCAATGCAAACCCTACTTCTCACTTCTTTCCATTTCATGTAAGAGCAAAGCCAGGTGACAGCTACAGTGATAGCTGTAACTATTTAAAGTCAGGGGCCTTTGTAATTCTCTGAGCTTTGTGTAGAGTTTGGTGGCAATCACAGTAGGCCATGCTCAGTTCCCCTCACTTTGAGATTTTTTTTTTTAAACAGTCTCTGAGTTTAAGGATCACTTCTTTTGATCTCCCTTACACACTCTGAAGATGCTGACTGAGGATTTTTTAAAGATGATGTATCCAGGCCCTTCGGCTAATTTGGGGGGCTCTTGCAGTCAGGGAGTCCACCGTTCTTTTCTCTCATGCTTAAGACATTTGCAAAAGCAAATGTAGTGTAGCAGAGAGACCATGGAGAGCTGAAACCTGCTACCTTGGGAAACAAACTCCCCGTTCAAGGCTGCCCCTAAGTTGGCAGCAAGAAATACTATAAAATATATACTTACTGCTCCTGTAAATGTTATTAATGGGTTGGCAGAGAAAAGGTTAGTCTCAAATTTCTTTTGTCCCTCCAAGCGAAAAACTATGTCTTGTTGTGTGACAAACAGACATAGGACCTCTCTGTGAAGCCTTAACATCGTCTCTGCATGCCCCACTCCTGTAACGTTGCAGGGCATACTTGAGCAGGGTTTGACTTTCATTCTTGTTACAGAGCAATCCAGGGGCAGTAGGGTGTTTGAGAATTCAGAGCCAAGAGATGGACTAAAAGGGGCTTGGGACATGTGTCCCACCATGGCTTCAGTGATGCTGAGAAGACAGACCAGTGACCAAGTCCAAAACAAGGTCATGGAAGGTTTGTTTTCCCATTGCAAAATGCTTTCTGCATTTCTCCCCAGTGAGTTCAATTTGCAGAAGCATTTCTGCCTTTGGCTTTGTCACCAGAGTATGCTCAAGCAGCGTGGCTTTTCCATGTGGGCTCAGCTCAGCTTTGAGGACAAGTGCTATACATGCAAAGGAGCCACAAACTTCAGAACACAGCTAAAAACAATGCAGTTATTTATCATTCTTTTGCTCTGAGTGAATATAAATAAGCTATGCATTAATTCACATTAACATGCTGAACATTGATTCTGTTCATTCTTGGCATATCTGGACTTTTCAAGACCAGACTTTTCAAAAGCAGCAGCCAAGAGATTCATAAAGAAGTGGGGAACAGTGCTTTGTGCCTGGTTGATTAGAGACACTTAAGGAACACGGGATTTGCCTTAACAGACTCATCTAGTTCCCTATCCTGCCTACAGCAATGACCTATGTTCTCTGCTGAACATGTCAGAGCTCTCTGATGCACAGATGAAAAATTCTTTCCTGATCCTCTAGTGATCTTGTGTTTGGAGGCAAAATACTAGTAGTTTGTATTCAGAAGAGGCAGGAGAATCTTTATCAGAATGAACCCCACAAATTTCATGGAATTCCACCCATCCAGCCAGCATTGCAAAATTTAGTATGGGCTTCACACTAACCTCCCAGGACGAAGCCAGCATTTTACCACTGCGTTCAGCAGGGAACGAATTGCGCTGTTCTCAAGGGATGCCCAAGTAGCACAGGCAGGAAGAGTCTCAAGAATCCCAGTGCACTCTCTGGAATGAAATGACAGGGTTTATGGCTTACTGGTGCTCCAATATTGGTTGTCAGTCATCTTTTATGTAAGTCTTAGAAATTATTGTAGAAGTCACTCATTCCCTTTCTTTTTTGGTGGTGTGGCGGGGGAGTGGAATCCAATTGAAAAACAGCTGACTACAATGTTGTCAGGAACAAACTTACTGCAATTTAAACACCTGTACTTTGGTTTTTTTTGGCTTATAACACAGTCTGAGTCATAGCCTGTCTTGGAGTTACAGTAAGCTATACTGTGATACTCTCTTTCCCTGTGCAAGGAGATGCACTAGTGAGTCATTTCCAAATCTCCAACCAGAAGAGGTGTTGCTGTGACTTTGAGATGTGTTAGAAAAAGGAAATGGGAAGAAAAATCCTTAGTTTATCCATAAGGCCAGCTTCATCCAGCTGCAACTTGAATTATTTAAAGAGGCCACTTTTGTAGTTGTATGGGTAGTGGAAGGTGAAATGGTACTTTTTTACACGGAAAGACATACAGAAAAGGCATATATAATAGGGCTAAGGATACCCTTTCTTCATCTCACTCTGGACTGTGGTCCCACAAGCACTCAGCATATTGTACCCAGCTAACTGCTCTTATGCATGATGGGATGATGGCAGTCACGGGAAGTTCAGTGACGAAATGTCTAAGTTCAATCATCTTGTCCCATCTGGTATGGTTCAGAGCACCATGTCAGGATGTGAAGGGGGGTTAGCAAACACAGGTAGCCTCTCAAGCTGCTTTAACTTGATCATCTGTTTGCCTCAAAGCAAAAGCATTTTGTAAAATGCAACCACTCTGCAAAGTAAACTTATAGGCAGCGAGTCTTTGAGATAATCACAATCATATTCTTGGGGGTAGTTGAAAAGTTACTACAACAAATGTGTGATAAAAGCCTTTCCATTCCGCTGCCACCAGCATCTGCAGAAACACTTCTGAATGTCATGATTCCTTTGTTGTTTAAAATGATTCAGCAGTAGACTCTCAAACGGTCTTCATCTGGTTAAAAATAGTTGTTTGCCTCATATGGCTTTAGCATGGTACTCTCAACTGTAAAATRTTCCACCTTCCAAAAAAATAAGAGTAAAAAGCAAAAGGGAGCTTTCACACATCATTACTCACAATGGTTAGGCCTCCAGAGCTCATTCCAAGCCTATCAAAGGAGGAGAGGCCAGCTTGGAAAGCAGGAAAGCAAGATATTGATGTTATTGCTTGGTGCTCAGCAGGTTCCTGTGAAGTACTGTCCTATACACAAAAGCAGTCAAGCTGACGGGTCACTCTGTTTCCCAAAACAAAACACTAATTTACTTCCAAGAAATATTTATTCATTGGATTTCTGAAGTACAGCAAGAGCTTAGTCATAGCAGCTGAATGTCTCCTGATATCAGCAGAACATGCTCCAGGAGGCAATCAGTATAACCCAATTAGCTGAACCACACTCTACAGTCAACACACAACACTGAGGCAAGACAGTTCAAGAGCCTTCGGCCTTTGTCAGATATGTCAGGCTACCCACTCTCCATATGCACAGACCAGGGATGGACCTTCAGGACATGTGATGTATTGGCTTTCTTTTCATTATGTCAGTAAACAGAATGTGTTTTAGGGAAAAAGAAGTATTGTGATTGCAATAGTGGACAGAAGGTGCAGATAGGTTATTTCTCACAGTGCTGTAACATGATGCTTGAATGTGGTTGCCTTCAGGCCCTGCAGCTGGGACCTATCTGTGTGGTGCCACAGTGGTGTTACAGGGCAGCATTTCTGAGGCACAAAAGAGTGCTAAATGGAAAGTGCTTTGTGTCCAGCCTACTGGGCTGCGGCTGGGTGGAGGTGGACAGTGCTTCTGCAGTGCCCATAGTCAGCTCCAGATGCACCTGTCTTGTGTGGGATTCCAGCTGAAGAGTAAAGGAAGCACAGATGGGAAGACTGAGATGTTTTGCCACATGGCTCTGGTTCAGAAGAAAGAACCACTTGCAGTGAGCAGCAGATGTGTTCATTGTGTTTTTTCCCATTTGCTGAGCATAAAACGGCCTTAGACTTGGTGATGCTTGGTCGCTTTCAGAACTGAAGAACTTCAAAGATGCCAGAGGAAGGGGGAAGTATCCCTCTTTAGCTCCATGTTTCACAGCATCAGAAGCTGACTTTAGAAGCTGTATGACAAGTTGTTAGTTAATGCCCGCATTAACTCATTTTTCCTGAAAAATACACATGCTATGCATGCAGGGCAGTCCTCTGCTCTTTTTGACAAGGTGATATGTTAAATCCTGCTCCCTGGGCTGTGGCAATTCATTTTTGCTGGAATACAGTCAGGCTGCGGATGGCAGCTGTGGGAACTGCAGGAACTCTGCACTGTGCTACAGTCAAATCCTAGCCAACATCAGTGGGGTAGGATTTTACTACAAAGTCAAATCTCCCATAAAGGCCTAACTGAGCCAAGTGCTGCAGCGAGTATGTAAGAAGCTCTGAGTACCCATCTCTGCCAACAAGCAGAATTCACTGACACTGCTGTTACATTTAAGAGGGCCTTAAGCATTCCTTTTGCAAAGCTCCATCTCCCGATATTTATATCTAGACTATAAGTGTTTGCTCTGGGTTAGTCTTGATGACACAAAGGATGAGCCTAGAAATGAATCACTGTTACAGATAAATTAATGCCTTGAAAGAGCACAGAAAGGGTCCAAATTTGCTAGCTTCGGAGGCCCACTTGCATGCCAACAGTTGTGTTTATGGGAAGGGACTTTTTCACAGGCCAACAATTTTAATGCACACCAGGCCTTACACAATTTTTATCTCCATTTAAAATATAATGTATTTTATATGATAAAGTTTGAAGTCTGGCTTTTGTGCATGAATGAGACAGTTTCCATAATATTTTTTAATAAGCAGAGACATTTTATTTTGATCTCATGGGGCATGAGTCAACTCCTATTTGAGGCCACTCGAGTCCTCCCAGTGACCTTCCTGGGGGCTGGCTAATTGGGCAGCAGAGGTCTGACGCACTGTAGGTGGCTGGCTAGCATGACCTGTTGAGCCTTAGGGCAACTCAAAAGAGCAGTTCAATCCAAAGAGCCTTGATTAGGAAATTACATCCATAACATTCAGTGTACTTGATGGAAAAACAATGTTTCTGCCCTAAAAAGGCAAATGCCGTGACATCACAAGCCTCCCCCGGCCAAGTCAACAGCAATAGGCATTCAACCCTGCAAGATCCCTGAAGTTCACCCATCTGAAGCAGATGCCAAGTCCCTTACTTTGAAGGCTACAGGATTTAGGGGTTCCTTGATTTGACCTAGCTCTTTGAGTGGAACAAGCATGGCTCTAGGTTGCCTGAATTACATGGATCAAGTTCTGCACACTCACAAATGTAAGCAGGCTCCATGAACCTGACCCAGCCTCTCTTGGGAGTGCTGCCTGCATTGCACTGCTGCATGGCAGCACGAGCAGAGAAGTAGCACTGATTTCAGTGAAGACAACAAAACACACAGAAGATGCAAGGATGGGATCCCACTTAAATTCAGGCATGTGTTTATCCAGTATATATGAATTTTATTCCTCCTTCTTAAGGACTGTGGGAAGAGTAATTTCTTTTCTGGCAGATGCAAGTTTCTGCAGAGAAAWCCAAGGTTCCCCAGCTCAGCAAAACTGCAGCAATTTACCTCAGCACAGAAAAGTTCCGTAGGGTCAATGGGGAAAAGAGAAGACCTGGATTCAATAAAACACGTCAGACCTCAAAAGAGCAATAAACAGAATCAGGTCCGCAGAGCTGTACATTGGGCTTCCTCACAATTTACAGAAGTTATTAATAACTTATTAGCTCTTTATTTATAGAGCTGCCCTTTATATATTAAGAGCTAATGATACATGTTTGTGCCACAGCACTGAGCATGTTACAATTCTATAGTCTCACAGAAAAGTGTTAGTTTAGAATGTAAATAGGATTGTGGCAATCTATAGAGCAGGAAGTCAATTAGAAAACTCCAGTAGGTGGTAGCCTATGCCTAGGTCTGGTGCCATCAAACATAGCTTCTCTGCCTCGTAGTACTGTTCTAGAAGAGACGTGGGAATTACTCTGGAGATTGCAGGATTGCAGGCTGCTGGCCACACGACCGGGTCCTATACCATGGGGTCTGATAAGTAAATGGCACATGATTTGAAAATTAAGCAAGGTATTTTATGTTTGCAAAACAGCTCACAAAAGTTTTTAAAAAGCACTAGCAATGTTTATGCATTAGCTGGATGGACTTGATTACATTGCATGCTTTGTTGGGTCAGCTCCCACCTATGCAGGAGATACTTAAGAGAGATCTGTCTCCATGAAATAAGGGAGCTAAACACGAGTGGATCTAAGCCCATCTTAGTGCTCCAGCTAGAAAAATTTTTGCTAGCTGAGCTGCAGGATGTTATGGAAAATGTTGACTCAAAAGAGTTCTTGTCTGAATTTAAAGTTAGTGAAAAGCAGTGAGTGCAACTGCAGGGGAACTGGTCTCAGGAGACACCTTAGGCGCAGAGCCTAGCTCCATGGGGTGGGTGACTGAGTGGTCCCTGGGAAGTGAGGAGGTCTTGGAGGGTGTCCAAGCCTTGCCATACACTACAGCCTGCTGCTGGGTTTCTGGACTGCCTACACAACTCAGAAAGAAATCATACATTTCTTTCACAGATACACTGAAAGGTTGAGATGCACTGTTGACTTCAAGGTACTTCAACATTTCAAATCTGCATGGGCACCTTGATGAGAAGGGGCTGAGGGTAGGAAGTGGTAGAGCATTGCCCTGAAATAGCAAAGTTTTGTTTTTCTTCCTTAAAACCCAAACTGGTGAGATAGAGTGTTAGCTTCTCACTAAGCCCACCAACTGTGGTCCACTGTGCTTCAGGCAGATGTCTGCCTGCTGATGACAGTTTGCATTTTTTTTCCAGAAATGACTACTCCCTTCAGGCTGCATAGAGACAAGCAGCATAAAGGTAAAAGAACAGTAGCTCAGCTAAAACTGCCCAGATCTCCTTTCAGATCTGCAAGAGACTTGTCCAAAGAAGGGTGAAGTTGCCCAAAACATTTTCTTGAGTTTTCTCAAACTCCTAGAATTATCAAATATGCTTTACATTGTGTGCTTTGGTTTGTGTGACTTCAAGATTTGTTCTTATAGACCTGAATTTTCTTTACATCGCACCACTTGCACTAGGTCCTGCCTTGACTTTGTTTACTTATAGGGCAACACAAAGATTCAGTCTATAAACGGTTACTGACCTGGGAAGAGAGAGTTTCTAGAATTTAAGGGTTGGGCAGTTTCTTGGAAACTGCCTTATCAGCATTGCTACAAACTGGAAGCTTTAACAACCCTTACTGAGCTGTGCTTCTCTAGTTCCTATTCCTCGAGTTTAGTATCAGTATCTGTACATGCATGCTTATTTTCCAATATGTTATTTACAACAGTTTCAGGCTAAGATTGCCACAAAATAATGAAGCCAAGATCAATTGTTTTGCTATTACTGTAATTAGTGTCAACTAAGTCCTGAAGCAAACCAGTAAAGGAAAACATATTTCTATGCACAGAGACTGCATAAAGACAGATGCCAAGAAACTTGCATTTCCGCTTCTGCTGATGGAGAAAGGAATTGTTTGAGTGGTTCAAGGGTTATCAGTAGAAGCAAAAAGATAAAATAAGAACAGAGGAGTATTTACGTAGAATAGCAAGGAGTATCACCATAGCGCACTCTGGTCTCTAAGAGCAGTGGAGGATGCCTGATGGGGAATGGAAGAGTGCAGCACTCTGGGAATTTGAAACAAAACTGTACAATACATTAAAGTCTACTCTAAGAATGAGCCTGCACTTAAACAGGGATGGACTCAGTTTGAAGTTATACAGAGTCAGAATTGGCTGGTTCATCATAAACCCCATGAGAGTCTGCAGTGCTTCAAGTCTTCCCCTTCAGACCTGAGCCGGCAGCCCAGACTGGAGCTGCTGCTCCTTGTCCCTTTGAAGAGCCCTTCCTCAGCTCATCTGGGAGTGCTCGACTCAGCTGTAGCAATCAGGTGATGATACCGTTAACCATTTCCGTCCCTGATAGCTTAGCAGTTTTCATCCTATGTATAATAGTCACAGGTGAAGGGCGGGAGGCTATGAGAAGTCATGTTTCAATGCTGTCTTTCTGTGAAAGCTGTGCAGAGCGTAGATTTTGCATCCTGGATCCATCCCTCTTCCCTAAGGGTGCTCAGCACAGTCATGAGGGATGACTAACGGGGAAGGAGGCAGCTAGGGAAGTCCTTTTGTGTAGACAACTCATCCCCTGCCATCACACAGGCAGATTGCTTAGCAAAGCAGGTGTMTGTGTCAGAAACAAACATCCACAGATCTATGGACACACCATACTGTGACTTCACCTCATGCATCACTATTACAATAATCCTATTTGCTCAGTCTTGATGACTGAAGTTAACCATAACCAAGAAAAGCATCAAGATTATCCTACAGCACCTGTTCCCACTGAAATGATTATTGCAAGCTGGCTGTACCAAGTGACATCCTTTAGGTGTCTCCATGAAAGCAGAAGGAGACGGAGGGTGTCCATGGCAACCTGTCAGAAGAAGTCTTCCCTCCACTTCTGCATACTCCTTTTCCAGGTATTTTCAGTGAAACAACTGGAAACTCCTGGCAGATAAAGGTCAGTCCACATGATTACTAGTATCAGTGCTTGCAAGTCTCCAAGACACACAGTTGCTACTATGCTGCAGTCAAACAGCATTGTCTCTTGTTTGACTGTCCAACAGAGAGGCAGCATAGGAAATACGGACTGTAAGCTGCAGGGCTCAGAGGACAGACTAACCGTACAGCTAGTTGTTTTCATGCTCGTCATTCCTTATACTTTTGCTGTACAAATGAAGTACCTGCCCCACAACATTTAAAGACTGTGTTGCATTTACATCTACAATATGATAATAGCTAAAAATGAGTATGATATTTAACTGGAGAATGAAAATATTTGAATCAGAAGAAGAAATCTGCCTAGTAACAGTACTGAATCATAGAATGGTAAGGTTGGAAGGGACCTCTGGAAGTCATCTAGTCCAACCCTGAGTGTAGCCCAAACAAGGATTGAACCCACAACCTTGGCATTAGCAATACCATGGTCTAACTAGCTGAGCTAAACCTGCCCCCATTACATAGGAAAGCTAGAAACCCCCCCAAAAAGACCAGAGAAATTTTGGCATGAATTGGTTCAGTGAGAGTGGGTAGATTGAGCAACAAGAAACCACCTCTCCTGTAGATGGAAGCCTTCTGCTTAATCCCATCTTTCAGACATGACATCTTTTCTGCTGTGCCCCCTTGCCTGGCTTCCATTTAGGATGACCTTGATTATCAAGGTCAACGGCCAAAAAGCCACTGGACTCAGCAGCAGTGCATCTGAGAGCTGGTCCAGTGACCGGCCCCAAGGTTTGTGAACCAGCCTCTGGAAGAGAAGGGCGATATTCTAGAGGGAAGGAAGCGATTACCTATGGGCATGATATAAGTGTGGGAGCTCAAATGTAAGAAAAGTCCCGTTCGCCACTGGAGCCCAGAGAGCAGAAGGCCCTGTGACTTGGGCTGCTGCACAAATGTGTAATGCTCTGTGAGTAATGTTAATGTACTGCTGTCATTGCTCATGTGTCCGGGGATCCCTTCAAGGCAGAGTATCTCCCAGAGTGGTTACTACTTTTAGTCTCTCATGGAGAGTGCAAGGAAAGTATGATGTCCCATAAGTTGCAGAGAAGTGCTGCAGCTGCCCCTAATGCCTCCATGTCAAATGCTAACTCCTTCCTTGATCCTTCATCCACAAGGGTGTCCTCCTGTCTAGTAGAGGCTTTAGTGAACTGTAGCCACAGATGTTTCTTCTATAATGGAATGTAACATTAAACTAAACACTGGAACATGGAGACAAAGCAACAAATCGGGGAAATAATTCTTAGCTTGTAATGAATTTTGCAAAACATAGTCAAAATTAGGTTTCATTTGAACAAAAATGTGTTTATTGTATCTGTCAACATTGAAAAACTATTTAAATTAAGATTTTATTTTGAACCCTGAAGATGACCCTGAAGTGAAATGATATTTATAAATAGCTTATTATATGCCGCAGTATGAAAAATATATTTATCTTGGTGCTGTTGAGTCAAATTCATTGTTACACAGGAATTAGTATTACCCTTTCTAATACCAACAAGAAAAAAGTATAAAACCACTGGGTGGTAAATGACAACAGCTCACATCTCAGATTCTCTTGTGAAAAGGAGCATAAGGAAATGGTGCTCATTGGTGAAGACCATCTTGATGCTGAAGCTCATCTAGAACTGCGCCAAGTCAAAATGGTACCAAGCAGCAGGAGCTTTTGATCCCTGCCAGACTGCACAGGATTTGAACCTACAATCTATTTAAAAGTTGTTCTCAAGCCCTGAGCCATCTGGGCCCCCATTTTAACTCAGTTACTCTGTGAATAGGTGGCTCTTTTCGAAGTCTTCACCCTGTTATTTTTGGCAATGGCTTTGACAGGATTGCAGGACTGCAGATGATTTCTTGTGTCAGCTCAACTTCAAAGTAAGAAATGTTCTGTGACCCCAATACCAAGTACAAAGCTCTGTAAAGGCTCTTCTGACAGGGCTGAATAACGTATTGTATAAATTCAGCACAGGAGTAATTACGCAGTTGTTTTACATGGCCAAGAATCTCCACGAGGCTGCTGGCGCCGGCTTCCTTGCTCGCACGCTCGCCATGCTTCGTGTGTGTCCCATTGACTTGTGCATCAAGTTAAACTACGAAGTAGTAGAGCCTGGATTTTAAGGCATGCTTTTAGATATTTTAGACAGCTGAATTTTCAGCAGGGAGGCTGGCTCTTGCAAGAGGAGACAGGTTCAGGCACTGAGGGCTGAGCATGATGCCCCCAGGCCAGGGTGGGGAAGAAGGCGAGCCCTGTAGGGCCCTAATACACACGCTGACCACACAACGTGGTTTTAGGGGTTGTTTTACAAAACCTTCTTTTAATCACAGAAAGGATCAGAATGTTTCTCCTTGGATGCTTCAGTCTTTGAACCTCTGCTAGAGCAGACTGGATTCCTTTACCCAGGCCTCATTAATATCCCATTAAAAAAAAAAAAAAAAGATAAATGTTATCCTTTCTTGGAGCCAAGTAGAGTCAGAGCACTCCACTCTGGTCATGTCTGTGGTGACAGCCCAGATAGCTACAGATGTGGGGAGCAGAGAAGACAGGTGGTGATACACTATCACAAATGCAGTCAGTCAGGACGTTGGCTGACAGTAAATCATGCTGCAAACCAGACTTGCTGCTCCTGTGTGCATATGGGGCTGTCACTGAAGGGCAGAAAGCCAAGCAGGCGACTGTGGATAATGTGGCAAAGCAGCCCTGGAGAGGGAAGACGGAGGCTTGCCGGGAGTGCTGAGTCCCACGCGGTGGGAGGCTCAGAGCGGCAGCAGCTAGGAGCCACATGGTGGCATGGGGGAGATAAGGCTCTTGATGGATGGATCTCAAAAGGCTTGAAGGTTTTTGTTCTGTTTGGCTAAGCAGCCAAATGTTAGCTCAGATAAGCTTCAGAAATGCATCTGATCTGAAACCCTTTGTATCTAAAAAGCAGGGATGGAAACAGCACAAGAGAATTCCTCCGGCTACAGCGGTTCCTGGGCTTTTCCTCATCAGCATCAGCAAGTCTAGACTCACCCACACAAGCAAAAAGATAAGCCAGTTTTAACAGTGAGCCTTTTCCTGAATCTCAGGCTGTTGGCTGTGCCAGGGCACCAACCCTGCCTAGGAGTTTGGTGGCTAAGAGAGATGGTCCTTCATTTTGAATGAGATATGTTTGATCATACTCCACAGTTAGTCCTCTTGCTCTACACAGCTGTTGTACTAGCTTAGCTACGGTGGTTCAATGCATGTATCTTACCATATCCATTGGCACAGGGTTTATATAACAGCTATATTGTCAATATGCAATACTGAAAATTGCCTAGTGCCCTTTTTTACCAGTAGAGTTATACCACAGTAAACACTTCATTGCGTATAAAGCTCTGCAGAAACCTACTGATGAACTTTTAATCTACTGCAGGTCTTCATCAATTGCCTGGGACGCTATGGGCTGGCGGCAAGAATAGATGGTCCCAGCCCAGACTCCTGCACTCCTTGTGCTCCACCTTCAGACCTATGAGAGAGCTGGTGGCCTGCAAAGGCTCTGATTGCAGGTAGCATCGAAGGAGACCAGTGACTATGCTGCAACTTTAAATTGCAATGCTTGAGAGGTATTTTTTGGAGAGTGCATCATTTCCTTGAAAAGAAATTATAACATCATACGTTACTTCAGTGAGTTTCCTTGTACCGTAAGTTGTTTAAACAGTCTCTCATTATGCATTTCCCATTCAGACAAAAAACAAACCAGAAAGCCTAAGGCACCAAGGCTGGTAGGAAAACGGAAATCCTGTTCTGACCATCCTAGCAGGCAGGGAGCAGCTCCCCAGCTCTTAGCAGGCACTGACAGAACCAAAGAAAGTTTGGGGCAGAAAGCGGCAGATGGGAGCAGCAGAGGTTTCTGGCTACATAGAAAGCCTTCAGATGATCTGGACAGCTCTCAGGTTCACCTTTGAAAGAATGTGGTCTTGTACTCCTGCATTACCCGAACCTGGTCAGTTTTGCACAGTATCTACATGGCCCCCCACAGGTCCGAGGGGGTGGCCAGGCACCAGCCCTGGAGGTCTGCAGCCCTTCCCAGGCACTGTTTGTGCACACAGGCTCCTCTCATTGCTCCCCTTCCAAGAGCAGCTGAGCACGTCAGGGATTTTTCAGCCATCCTATCATCACAACCCCCTCTGTGTCCTCCCTTTTACAGATGAGGAAGGACTGATCAAAGTTGACTGCAGAAAGGGCTGCAGACACCCAGAGCATCTGCACTCGAGCTTGTCAGTCCCCCATGTGGCACCAAGCCCAGTCTTCCTTCTCTATTTGCCTGCTCCACAGCCCCTGCTGCTCCCTGGCCCTGCAGGCTTCCAGCACCCACATTGAACCTTGGCAGCCAGTTGCTTTACGGTGCACACAGCCTGGGCTGAGCATCTGTCCACTCCAGTCCAATATAAAGAGGAACCAGACTGGCATTAACCAGAATCAGGCATTAATCGGGTTCAAACCAAGAGGGCAGAGCAGCAAAGGGCTTTCAGGCCCTTGCAAACCAAAGGGGTCTGTCCCAGCTAGGCTCACTGCTTGCAATCACTTCTCCTTCCCTCCAACTCCCTCCTCAGCCATCCTGGGCTTCTATTTATATTTTTGCCCTATTGAGTCCCCCCATCCTTCCCCCAACTTTAACCTCTTCCTTGCCAAGTGATCTTTGGAGTTTACGTTGGAAAGTTGTTTATGTTATATAGTTTTGTAATAGTTTCCTCATACACCACCTCCCTTCCTTCCCCAATAAAAAGCTCTACAGTGCACTCTTGACAAGGCTTGTAAACAAAGGAGGAGTTTGGAGACCCAGCCAGTTTTGGTGAACCCAATAGGAAAATAATGTTTCTCTTGAAGGACATTAAGGATAGAACTCATAATAGTAGGAAACTAGTGTCCACCCTAAGCAAGGAGTTGCCTACTTGCTGCTACCTAGCATAAAATGCAGATGTCTACACAACAGGCCACAAATTATCATTGGACGTAAGCAGTTAACTTTTCACCATTTCATCAGCCAGTCAGGATGGTGTTCATGGCATACAAACCAATTTGCTTAAGGGGCTCCAAACATTAGAAGTTGTAACAAGTGAGCAAAAAAAATAAAGCAAAAAGGTGTTTTGAATTCACCTAAACTCTGATGAGTAGAAGTAGAAGGCAATGCAAATCCATTACTCTGACTGTGGAGGAAAAACAGGCATATAAAATTCAATTCATTCTTCTCTTTCTTATTTAACACTAAGCCATTGAACATTACCACTTGATCTATCCATTTTCTTTAATAGCAGGGCTGCAGGAAATCTTTTCTCCTCAAAGGGAGCTTCAAGTTTCCAACTTATATCATATTAAAAATACTTGAAATGTATGAGTAAAAAATAACTGCATTTCAAAGAGAGCTTGAGCCATGCAGATAATAATAATTTTTCTCTTCTGAAGTGCAGAACTGAAGAGTTGAGGTCACAAGGAATTCAGAGCACCATTGTTCTTCTTCCAGAGGTTTTATCTGGAGACAGGCAGTGTGATAGACTCTGCAGAGGCCACTGAACGGATTATCTGTTCAAAGTGTTAATGGCATGCATTTGACAACATCAACCGTTTAATTTATGAGGTGCCTCATAACATAGGGACAAAGAAATCTATGACATGCAAAAGCCCAAACATATCCGGTTAGAAAGTATCCGATCAAAGCCCAGTCTGCTCTACAAGGCAACTTTCTTAATTATGGATCTGTAAAGATGTTCCATCTTCCTAAAAGTGTGTTAGCAGAACTTGTACAGTGATGGAAATGTCATATAATGAGAACTATATTAATGGAAACAATCCAGCATTGAAAGTATTCCAGCCTTTTTATCATTGCATTCCTTGCTCCCACATGAGTGAAGTGATCAGGAGTAAGAGCAGTTTCATCTACCATAAGACATGCACAATATGGATTACTCAGAGGTCACTAAAGGTTTAATGGTGCCCACATAAAGACATTGTGCAAATAGAGTTGCTGTCCCTAGGGAGTTGTTTGCCCCGGCCCATGGTTTTTTGGCTTACCTCTGGTTTGTTGCCATGTCACCCGCTTGCAGCTGGCAACAGTTTTGTGCTGTTGCCGGGCCCCTGAGTTGCTCTTTCAGCTCAAGCAGTCCATATATTTGCCAAAAATTGATCAGTCTGTCCCGTGCTCTTCATTGAGATACAATTACACAGTGGATAATCAGACCTAAATCATGTTTTTTCTTCTATGGCACTCTGAATATTTGTGCAAAAATAAATGTCTTTCCACTTTTCACATGCCCTGAGAAGCTTAATCACTTAGTCCAGGTGAGAAAGGAAATCTTATGCATAGCTGGGAATAGCGCTCATCTCTCCTGAACTTACCCAGAGACCCTACTAGCTCACTGGCTGTACTTAGGCCGTAGGAAGCCACAGAATTGTTTGGCAGCCTCCTATCCTACTTAGCTCCGCATCTGAATTACAGCCACTCACTGGGAGTTTAATTCTGCACAGGGCTGGGCCCATTAGCTACATTTTGCATAGGAAACTGCAAGCTTTGGCTCCAGAAAGGTTACTTCAAACATGTTCTGGGAACAACATAATATTCGGAGGAGCCCCTCCATGAAGGGAAAGGTATAGATGACAAGTCCTGTTCCTCGTTTCAGACGGGTTAATGAATTAACTCAGGTCATGCAAAATAACAGGCCAAAGGGTGGTGATCTGGATCTCGACTTTTGGAACATCAAAACCAGAGATGAAGTTTTGTGATCAAGTCAAATAGAGCTAAATCTGGGCTGCAACCAAAGCAGATGACCTCAGTCCTTTCAGTCTGCACAGTCCCATTTCCATCATGCCATTACCAGCCCTTGTGTGGCCCATGTGCTCAGCTGAAATAAACCTTTCTCTAAAGGCGCTGTTTTTCAGCCAGCTGATCCTATTGGCCACATGGGTGTGCAAGCAGCAGTGCCAGCTGGGGCAGCGGACACGCAGGTGGGGCCGGGGCTGGGGACAGGAGGCTGTGAGCACCGTCCCTCCAACCAGAGCCCACGTGCAGGCGGGCTGACACCTGGTCACCCCATCGCTAGCTCTGGCAACCAGCTTGCAGTGAAACAGGAGCAAAGGATCTTCCACACATATTCTGGAGGTGGTTTAAAGTACTGCTACAATACCTGTTGTTGCTGGCAATTACTGCAGCAGCATCTGTCTTGCACTGAATACTACATAAAGGGTCCAGAAAGCCCAGATTATTTTACATAATCGTATTGGCCTTTATTGGTGGTAAGCCCACTTTAATGTGCTCCTGTGACCACTTTCCTAAGCCAGGCTGGGTACATTACATGTGCTGCAGTCACTGCCCAGCTCTGAACAGCGCGAGGCCCAGCAGATCTGGGTGGGTGACCCTGAATCGCTGCCGAGGGGCTGGAGCTCATCTCTGAGCAGATCAGACAGTGCCAGGTGAGGGCCTGCCCCGACGCGGTGGCCATCCTGGTCTGCCAGTGGGACTGTGCCCCATCGGTGGGGATGATTTGGTCTGCAGGTGTCCAGACCCCCTGCCCCATCTCCTCCAGACCGCACAGCCATCCAGCAGGGAGGGTAGCTATCTGCTAGAGAGCAAGTCCCACACTGGTTTTGGCTAACTCGGTGGTGTAAATGATCTAATTGAGATTTTATTTGAAGGCTCCCAAGTGAACAGTTAGGGGAAGAACAGACAAACAAAACATCCCTCCTTGAAAGCCTGGGCTCAGACAGTGATTTAGCTGCAAAACAATGGAAACTTTGTGGGACTTCTCCCAATTTACCTGTTGCAGTCCAAGAGGAAGTGCTCCTCCCTCCGAAGCACAATGGTTGTTTCATCAGTCCCAAACTAGGGACACAGCCTGGTGCGTACCTTCGGGTCACAGCTCGTGCTTTCCCCCGGCAGGCGTCGGGGAGGACCTCCTCTGCGATCCCACTTTCCACCGCTTCCTCGCTCAAACAGGCAAATTTTGCGCCTAATGCAGCGCCAGCGAGGAAACGCCCCCGTYGGCTGACGGAAACGACAACCCTGGGGCCTCCAACAACGTCAGGATAAAGCAGGGGAGAAAGTCTTCCTGCGGCCCTCTCGACAGCCAGGCCGCCGGCGGGCTCTGCGGCGGCGGGAGGGATTTTGTCCGGCCGCGCAGCCCRGCAGCCGGGGGGCCGGGGAGGGCCGCGGGCGGGAGCTGCCTGCCGCCGCGCGCTGGGCTGCCGCTGCAAACCGTGCTGTTTGGGAAGGCGTTGGCTTGGGATGCGCTTTCGACCGAGGACAACCGCTGGTCCGCGCCCAGCCTCGCAGGACAGCCGCTGCTCTTCGAGTCAAACAGCTCTGATGGTGATTCAAAACCCACTCGTGAGGCTTTGCAGCYGTTTAGTGCCCGACCCCGCAGCACGCGTGAAGCCGCAGCCACAGYGCAAAGAGCGCCCGGTGGGGCTAACGGCAGGGAGCCGCCTGCGGCGCCCGAGTCCGCTCTCACGGGCACGGCGAGGCCGGGGAGCGGTGCCAGCGCCCGGCGCTCGCGCGCTGCTCAGCCGCAGGAGAGCGGCTGGCCCTGGGCCACCCCGGTCGGGGGAGCGTGGCCGGCATCGGCAGCACGGAAGAGCACGTTATATGCCAAAAAAGGGGACAAGAGGAGTGCATCTGAGGACACCATGTGCTCCACAGCAGGGCTGTCTCTGGAGAGTGGCACTGACGGATAACACTCATCCCTGGACGCAGCTGAGGATTGCACAGCCCTGGAGCTGCCCATCTGCTGATGGCATTGCTGTAGCTCTCGCTGGATCACTCTGTGAGGGGCAAAAATAGGCCCTTCGTGGGTACTTGGAAATTTTCACCCCAAAACTTGTTCTCCATTTCCTTTGAGGAAATTCTCCTTGCCTGTATTCCTTCTTCTTAAAAAGAAGCAGTTTAAAATTTTGACTAGAAAGTACTTAAATTTTGACCACATAGCAAATCTTTTATCATGAGCTGTTCTGTTGTTCCTCCAGTTTTGCCCCTTATAGTCTCAAGGTATGCTGTAGTGCTCCTCGGAGGAAGGAAGCCTGTCTGAGAGGCTTTAAAGGGTCTGCAGCACTCATGTTGCCTTGAAAAATGACTTGTCTTGTAGCTGAAATATTTATGCACCTATTAGTCGTTGAGGTTCTGAGCTCCTTATTGGCTCAGACTGCCTCTTTGCACCTTTAAAAGCCTTGTCCCAGCTAACTTAAGAACAATTATCAAAATAATTTTGGTAAGAAGTCTAGAGGTCATGGCTTTGAGAAAGACGTTGGCTTGGGCATGCAAAGGTGCATTGCTGCTGAGAGATGCTGAAGAGCAGCTAAAGGCAGGAGCAGAAAATCTGCATTCAGTCACACGAACGGCAAGAAAACTGGGTGTATTATGTAGGATTCAAAGGAGAAAAGGCGTGCTCTGAGTGTCTCTGAAATGCACTACTAACCACAGCGATGGCAAGAGTCTACATAAGTTTCTGCTTTCTCTTTCAGGTTGCTGATTGAGGTCAGGAAACATTTTCTACTTGTTGAGTGCTTTCACACTTTGGTGTAGCTCATATTAATAACTCAAGCAGCAAACCTGCTAGGAGTGGGGCTGAACTGAACCTGAAGAGCTAAACTCTCCCTCGAGTTTGGTAATGTTCACATTTGGATCCAGCCTATTGCCTGGGCCTGGCTGCCAAGCTTGAGCTCCTGGATGCTGCGGCAGTGCAAGTAAACAACAACGCAAAAAAGCCCTGGAGCCAAAGAGCCGGGAAGACAACGGGCAGGTTGAGGGGAACGGGGAACATGTGCATAGGGCAGGTTGAGGGGAACGGGGAACATGTGCATGAAGGTGTCAGTTAACGTGAACCAGGAAGTTTATCGAGTGTTTACATAACAAACCCAAACAGGGCACAACTTTTAGCCCCGTAGGGGCGCCAGGTAAATCTGGAGAGGCAGGGGCAGTGCGGCGCGCTCGTACGAGACGGTGACGGCTGCAGAGGCAGGTGCGCGCGTTTCCGCTGTTAGCCCCTTGGGGACACAGTCCTGCACAGAAAGATACCTACTGCACCTCCAAACCTATGTTTCTATTGTGCATCTGCCTCGCACATCCCTAGCAAAACTAGCTAGCCTTTTCCAGTAAGAGGCAACTTCTGTCGTACAGCAAAAGATGTCTCTGTTACTGCTGCTTGCAGTGACAGCCCAGGTCTGCTTCACAGCATCACCTTTCTGATTCTTTTYCCCATCTCAGTCACTTTTTCTAACACAGTTTGACAGCCTGAACTTACTGAATTGTATGAATAAACCACTTGTGTTACCATGGCTGTTCCTTTCAGACAGACAGGCAGAAATAACATCTTTAAGGAAGATAAAAAATATATCGATCTCTTCTGTGAGACAGTTCCAACAAATATTGTTTATCTTACATTATACCTGATGGTTTATATAAAGAAAAAGACTACTTACTTCCTCCTTAGGCATTTTTGAATTTGGCAAACTCTGAAAGCAAGTCAGTGGTGCATACAGTAATAATCCTTGGGGAGAGTGTGCTTAACATTATTCCAGGAGATCACATTAGTACTTTTGACATGATCAAACAGAAAGTTTCAACCGAACAATGAGCTTTTAGGACTAAAAGTGAAATACTAAGAAGGTGTGTATGTCTCTCTGAATTTGCTTCATTTCACTTGTTGATGTGGCTGTAGCAGAACTAATTTTAGGTATAATCCTTCAAACAGAACATGACTTCTCCTTTCTGATTAGCACAAAGCTGGCTGCTAGTCAAAGGATAATTATTTCCCAACACATCACCTAAAACAGACCAGCAAACAAAACACTCAYTATTTGAGTTATCCAGCATTAACTGTTGTTTAGCAGTTAACATTTTCTTGACAGTTTTGAGTAGAACTAATTGCTCCAGCTTCATTAGCAGAGGTCATTTACTGCTGGTGACAGTAGACTTTTATGGAGATATTCTCTCATAAAAGATTAGATTATCAGGTCAAACTCTGCTACCAGTGGCAATGTGTGACCGCATTCGGCCTCAAAAAAGTCTGCTCTTTGAGTTCATAACTGCACAGTTTCCAGCCCTGCAATTGATATATTACATAAAGGAAGTAAGTGCAGCCCACTGGGCAGGAAATTACAATGAATTAGGAAAGTGTGCAGCACAAGGAAGGTTTGCAAAATAGCTACTTAAAAGTTATTAATAAAATGTCAACTTCAGATAGGGTTTAGGGAAAAAAAGCTGACAAAGAAGTTGTCTCTATACTTGAAAACATATGCATACCCAAACGAGAAAGCAGCTGTTTGCAAAAAAAAGCAGTGCATGCTATCACAAACGAATGACCGATGCTGACAAATTCTGTGCGCACTATGGGCACAAGTTCAGATCTAATTATCATAATTTTAAGCCACATTTATTGCACATAATTTGATTAGTTGCAATTATCATTGCAATCATAATTATTCAGTTACTGCTTGGTACAAATCGGCAGTCAGTTCGTGACTAGTGTCACAGTCGAAGCACCATGAATTTTCAAGAGTACTTTTGTGCCTAACTCTCAGTAATGTGCAGGTATTTCAGATTTTTTTTTCTGTATGTCTATCACTATATTTAGACTTCTAAAACATGTTCTCCCCTCTTCTTTAACTTTTCTGAATGCACAAGAAACAAAGTCATGCTTTTCCAACATGTAGAGAAATACAGCCGTCTTTCCAGAAGTGCTGGGTCACTACTGCTCAGAGAGCAACAGGCGCATTTGCAAACCAGGCCTCTTACACGTCGAAGTCCACAGCAGCCTCGCCAGTTTTCGTCCTGAYAGACGCGGGACATTTTCTCACACCGGATTTCTGTTTTACCTGTTTCTCCCTTCCTGCAGGTCTGCAGCTCTTTGCTGTAACTTTCTGTGCATGTACGTTTGTAGCTGCATGTCTACCACCTATACTTTCTGACTTGCAGCTCCAATTGTTAATCCATGTCTGGTTTTCTTCAGAAAAATATTCATCATGAATGTTTGACTCATTGCCTCTAGAGCATTTCAGCTGCCCTGTAACTCTTTTCAGAATATACTTCTGCACCACTAAGAACAGCCTGTTCTGAGAGTGATTTGCAGAGGACTGCTAGCCAATACCTTCCCTCGCTCACACACATGCGGGCCAGATGTCTTGCCTGATCTGTAAGGTTACTGTGCCACCSTACGAGACAGACAGGCATCCACCACACATGTTGCCAGATGAATTATCTTAACTGTTTACCTAGGGATTAAACATGCCAACCTCCAAACTTTTCTATCAGGTCATCAGCTGGCCAAAACCTGGTAGCAGACAAATCCAGATCAGTTTACTCACACAGCTGGTCCTGCTGAGGCCAATGGGAGAAATTCATCCTACCTTTAACCTTCTTGATTTTAATCTCATTACGCTCATGAAGAGGAAGTATGACCCAGTGCAGTTATTTAGCAGGATAAGCTGAGCAAATTCTGGCCCTAAATTTCTCCTCTAAAGTTCCTGTTGAGTCAAGAATTTCATCACCTGTTAAGTCTACAGACATGAGTGAACACTCATCGACTCCACTGGGAAAATTCAGATGGTTAAAATTAAGYGTGTGAGCTAATTTATGAGATTAAGACCAAAGCCCCTCAGACTGAACCACCAGTGCAAAGCCAATGTAGTCATTAGTCACTGCACTTCCTCGGGGTCCTTCACCACTACCATGGACGGCATCTCCTACAGGCTTGATGGCCACCTGAACTGTCTGCAGTCCGGGGGGGGCGCACCGGGAATGCCCTTTGTGTTCCCAGCAAAAGGCAGTGCCGCCTTCTGGGCCCTTCCTGACCCAAATCATGCAATCAGCCTTCCCATGTCGTCGGCTGGCATCAGCCTTCGCTGTATCATATACCCTTATAGTCCTGTTGACTTTGCTGGAATCATGGAGAAAAACAGATTCGTTTTTCTGGATTAAAAAAAAAATCACAAGGTGCCAGAGCAGATTTAATTTAGTAACTGATCTGGCTTCACCTTGGCATTTTAAAGAGCCCATTTAACTATTACCAGCTGAGAAACTATCAACTGCAGCTCACATCCTAACCTCAACTAAATTAATGGAAAAATATYGTCTACTTCACTAGTCCCTTGATTTTGCCCTTGCATAAAAAACATTATTTTCTCTTTTTATTCTTAAAATACAGTATTGACAATTGATAAAAGCAAATTCCCTTATTTTTAAAACAAAATAAAACAAAACAAAAAAAACCAACATGATTTTCAAAATGAATCCATGGCTGCAACCCTGAGAAACTCACTTTGAGAAACATTCCTCTTAGGAGCTTATTTCTAAATTACCTATTACCTTATTTCTAAATTACCTAATTACCTACCTACCTCTGAGTGCAATAAAGCTAAAAATGACTTCACTTTTATTCCGTACTGACATTAGGAGGTGTTTTACAAGGTCTATCACTGTCTTTGGTTGCTCTATCTGCCATGTATTCACTGCAGTAATATTTCATGAAACTACAAAAATCCAGTGTACCTTCATCAAGCAATAAAGGAAGGCAATCTTTTTTACACTTAAGTCTTTTGTTTTATTCAAGGTATGCACGAAGGACCCAAATCTGCAAGGCTTCTGTTTGCAGCACCTCCTTATTTGGATCAGTCAGTATGGGTATTATCTCTAAGGCACTATTACACATTCAATTATCGTGACCAGGCCCTCCAGGAATATGTGACTATCGGCAACTACAAAGTAAGCCCCACTTCACATTAGCATTAGCTCTATGATCTACAAATGATACRGTTTTATTTTACCTGGTGACAACAGAAAAGGTTTTCACTGATTTCAGTGGGGTTTAAATCTGCTCTAGAGTCTGATCCTGCCCCAGTAAAGTCGCAGCCATTCTCTCAGAGGTTAATCTCTTTTTTACAATAAAAGAGAAAAAAGTCTGGACTGCCTTAACCGGCTCCCTAGCTGTTGCCACCTCTCCTGCTCCAAGGCCCGAGCTGCCGTTCCCACGGGCTCCCCGCGACTCCGCACGCAGCGTCCGGCCCTCCTGATCAGCCAGCGCCGACCTTGCCCCCCAYCCCAGCCCCACTGCCTGCACCACGCTACGTTACTTGTGCAGCACCATTTACTGCATAATGAGATTTCCTTCTACTCAAGACCATTTTTAGCTTTCAAATTAAGCATCATGAAAGAGCTCGGTAATCTTAAATACTCCGCTGTCCTTCTGACTCCCACTCTCATTCTCTTAACAAAAAGAGGAATACATCCCTGTAAGGAACAGTTACAGAAAATTAGTATATTCATTATCAGACTGGAAACACCTTGTCTTTTGCCATTAATTTTAAGGGAAGTCGGCAGATCTCAGTGCAACAGGAACACAACCTTATTTGGTTTCCAATGCGATTTTTATAATACTGTGTCAGGAAAAGCCATTAGGTAGAGTCGTATCGGTAATCTGAGCAATCTTTTGAGAAAAACAAATGCTGTTCTTCCCATTATGGACAGGTATTGTTCCAAAACCTATAGAGACACGCTTGCTTGTGCTGCAATGGTATTTATTGCACATAGACCAATTACTTACACAGTAGTAAACTGCACCAGAGTATAAATATGTTATAAAACACACACAGAGGAAAATGGAAATGACACACAAGTGCTAAAATAACAGCAGTTCACGTGGGCACTTGGAGATAAAAATAATAAAAGTCCCTTAAGATATTTTAATTTATAATACGGATATATTTACAGTACCTTAATAAAATAATATAAAAAGTCACTCTCTCAGTAAAACTATAATAGATTAGACAAAAACAGAAATCAGCTTCAGGTCTGATGTTATTTAAACCTCTGTTTCACTTTTAATTTGTTGTGTGTATGTGTGTGCAAGTAACATCTTCAGATAACCTTAAAATTCTTAACACTGTGCAAAAAATGGCTTTGTCGCCATTTCTTTTTACATGTGCAGTATATTTTTGTTGTTGCCAGGATTTTTTTTCCTGTTCATCTATAATTACAATGAACAAACTGCAGAAGGCTTGTTGCCCCCCCCCTTTTTTTATAAAATACTACTAGTGATACATAAATAAGCTGTTTAATATAAACATGCTTCATTTATTCCCCTGTGCAATATGCACAGTTTGAGGTAGAAGTTTCTCAGCCTGACTGCTATTGTCTGGCCAAAGAAGATAAGGACAATAATTCACYGGCTGCTGCGGAGGAGGGAAAAAGCAGAGAGGGTTTTTTTTCCTCTCCTTTCAAAATATATCTGTGTTCCTCGTTATTAATTTTTTCTCTGCTTCTAGGCTGGGTAACAGCAGAGTGCAGCTACTAAGAGTTCAAAACAAAACTTGCCAGAGGAGAAATACTGCTAGCCTGATTTGGAGCAGCCCAGCGCACCTGCAGTTCCCAGCGACTTCTCTGGGTTTTTAGGAAGCCTACGCTTTGCCAAAAATCAGCCGACCTTCCTGTGCGTGAGACACTACCCCTGCAGCCCTCAGAAATAAAACCCGGGACATCTGAGAGTCCCAAGCAGCTTTGATGCTGCCTAATATCAAAGTCAATGGCCAAACTCCGGTGCTGCAGTGGTCCTGTCTCAGGTCTCAGGTCCAGCCACCGCCACGGCTGAGAAAACTTAACCTGGGAGGGGGATTTTCACATTCCCTTCCAGAAGTTTTTTCCAGCCCACCCATATCTAAGTCTCTTTCAAAACTAAGTATGATCTGATTATATGTGGGTCTGGTGCTTGTTTTYGTTGTTCTCTGGTCAGTGGGGTTCCTGCGTGCTTTAGCTTCAGATGAGGTATGTCGGATGCAAGTTCACCTGCTTTTATGCGTAAGTAAACATGGGTTTCTCTCCCCAGCAAGGCAGAGTGCACTTTTGTTGGGCATTGGTCTTGTGACCAGGCTCCTGCCGGGGTTTTTCTGCCCAGACTGATTTCCCTGGCTGCCGTGCTGCTGCCGCTCGGCCGAGGCGCCCCCGCGCCCCCTCGCCCCGCGCCCCCAGCGCCCGCCCTATACCTTGGACTCCGAATTGGARGTTTTGCTATTTCTCTCCTCCAGGCTGGATTCACTGCCTCCCTGCGCGCCCCCATTGCAATCGGACCAGATGCCGCCGAGGCCGCGCTCGGGGGAACCCAACGTGCTGACGAAGCCCCCCGGGAGCCGGGAGAGCTCCCCGCTGCCGGCACGCAGCCTCCGGCCGGCTCTCCGGGGGCAGCACAGCAGCCGCTTGAAGGCCTTGCGGAAGTCGGGGCTGCGGCAGTAGATGATGGGGTTGAAAGCGGAGTTGGCGTAGCCCAGCCAGTTGAAGAAGACGAAGAGCCAGTCTGGCACCAGGTCCCTGTTGAAGACGTTGACGATGTTCACCAGGAAGAAAGGGAGCCAGCAGAGGGTGAAGACCCCCATGATGATGCCCAAAGTCTTCAGAGCTTTCTGCTCCTTCATGGCCATGATCCKGGAGGTCTTCCGCTTGCTGGCTCGGCCGTTGCCGAGGATGGGCTGCTGGTGGTGGTGAGGGTGCGGGGGCGGTGGCTGCTGCTCTTGGCTTCCATAGAAGCGGCCCTCGCACTTGTCAATCTTCCTGATCTGCTCCTTGGCTTCTCTGTACACCCGGATGTACACAAAGATCATTATGAGTAGGGGAATATAGAAGGAAATGATGGAGGAGGCGATGGCATAAGCCCTGTTGGTAACGAAGTCGCAGCAGCCTGGGTCCTGGTAGCACTCCAGCGCCTGGGGGTCCTCGTCCCGCCACCAGTGCATCATGATGGGCAGGAAGGAGACCAGGGCAGAGATGGCCCAGACGGTGCAGATGATGCCCTTGGCCCGACCCTTGGTCATGAGGCTCTGGTAGCGGAAAGGCGAGGTGATGGCCAGGTAGCGGTCGATGGCGATGACGCACAAGGTCTCGATGCTGGCGGTCACGCACAGCACGTCCAGCGAGGTCCAGCACTCGCAGAGGAAGGAGCCCCAGAGCCAGGTGCCCCGCACCACCAGCGTGGCCCCGAAGGGCACCACCAGCAGCCCCATCACCAGGTCGGCGCAGGCCAGGGAGGTGATGAAGAGGTTGGTGAGGGTCTGCAGCCGCTGCGTGCGCCCGATGGCCGCGATCACCAGCACGTTGCCCGCCACGATGAGCAGCACCACCAGGGCCATCAGCAGGCTCATGCCCACGGCCCACTGCTGCGAGAGCAGCTCGCCGGGCAGCTGCCGGCTCCCGGGGGGGGGCGGCGCCGTCGCCCCGCCGCCGGGGCCGGGGCCGGGGCCGGGGCCGGAGCGGT
>NW_028186723.1:2042771-2090516 GCF_003343005.1 Rhea americana | reverse complement strand
CCCCCCGTGCCGCTGGGAGCGGCCTGCCCGCAGGGAAGCACCCGCCGCTCCGGCCCGGCCGGGCCTCGCCGGCCCCGCGGCGGGGAGTGTAGGACGCCGAGGGCTGCGGCTGCTTGGGCGCAGCTGGYTTGCGAACCGCTAGCTCAGGAGACCGGTGCCGGCGGCGCTGCGCAAGCAGTGTGGCCCGTGGCTTGTGRGCGCCGGTGCTTTTCGTTTCAAGCCCCGTGCGCCTCTCCCTTGCGAGCCCTGTTTTTCGCAGCTCCCGCCCCTGCAGCATCCCGAGGGCTGGGGGACTTTGTTTCTGTTCCTGGTTTTTCTCTGCTGCTTTGAACAGCTCTCTCTAGGTTTGTTAAAGTGTGACTTTTACCCAGTCTGCTTTATTACATGCTTTATCTGATTCACCCGCTAAATCTACAATCTGCTGTAATTTTTCGTATTGTTACTTGTTAATGATGAATAAAGCCCAGGAGGTAGCCCAGGGCTGTAATGCCTACATAACAGATTTCATACAAATCCCCGTCCTGCTCTTACCTACTTCTGTGAAACCTGCTGCTATTAATTGGCTAAAGTAGTTGGTCTGTATTCTCATTTACTGTTCAGCCCTTTGCTCAACTCTGAAACCAGAAGATTACTCTTGGGTGAATTTAAATGTTTTTACTCCTCTTTTAAAACTGTTAAAATAATATAAAACAGCTGTTGGGTAAATGAGAGCCTGTTTCCTTCTCTCGTTTTTTTTAATCACCAGCATGTCTTGCAGCAGCACCAAGAATGACCACAGCAGTCTGGGAGCAACTGGAAGGAATAGTTATTTTTTCCCCACGTATATTTATTCTTCTAAGGCTGCTCGTTGTTCCAGCTGGACCATAAAAATCCCTTCCAGGCTCAGGCTTGATTTACAAGGTCACAACCTGGGAGCAAATTATTTATTTATTTACACACTATTTACTTAACCCTGACTAAAGGCCACACACCAGTTTGGACCTGCTGCTTGGCAAACTATTCCCAAGCATTCCCATGGACTTTGCTTTGCTGCTTACCATCTGATGGACCAAAGTGCGACCCCCTTTGATGGGGAGGGAGAGAGGGAGTCATGGCATCCTCAGATGCAAAAGGAAGCCTTAGGCTGAAGAATTGTGGCTGGGGATATTTGTCTATCACAGACCTATGACACTGATAAAGGAAAAAAAATCTGTCAGTCAACTCTGATCTTCCACAGCCTGGTCACAGGAATAGTTGCTACCTGTCTGCACTGAATCTTTCAGCAGGAAAAACTCAGGACACTGTGAGATGAGGCTGCAGCTTTACTGTARGTTGCTACAACTGATCTTCAATGGTTTGCAAGCCTTCATGTATGTGCTTACTGCCCCGACCCAAAAGGGACAGAGGAGAATTTGGCTGATCAATCAAATTCAATCTTTTAATTTTCCTAAAGTCAGGCAGGCTGCATCGTCTCTTGAATTCTGTCCACAGTTTATAGCAGTGGAACTTTGGGACAGAACCAACTTTTTTTCCAGATCTAACTAGAACAGTTTAAGTAGTTACCAGCTCTGCTGTCCATTAGTACCTTCACAGATGACACTGATGGATTTTGTGAAGGTCTGTAGTCCAGTTTAGTGCAATATCAGCCAGGTTAAAATCCCATAAAATCTTAAATGCCTTTCCCAAGATGATGCTGATGGTGGGAAGCAGTTAGGAGTACCATCTCACTGATCTTGGAGCATCATCCATCCATGTGTTCAGACCTTTTATTGCTACAGTGTCCCTATATACCACAACTTAATCAAATGTCAGTTCTTTGCCTATCAGCTTGTCCTATCAGATGAGAAGCTCTAATGCTTTGCAAAGGAAGATAAACTTAAAGATTGGAGAAATAAGGGAAGTTACTGTCTAGTATGTAGTAAAGCAGAAGACACATAATCAAGCATTGCTTCCCAGTATCTTTCTGGTTCAACACACACCAATCTGCAATGTCAGATCAGAGCTGGAGCAAGAATGTCTTTGAGAAACAATGCATCTCCAAAGGAAAAAAAAATAAGTACATTACAATTTTTGTACAGAACATCCCTTTGGTTCTTGCAGCATAGAGCAGCCAGATAATAGCTTAGGATTAACCCTGTTCAGAGAGATACCTTTTGTAAATTGCATTTAACTTGAAATTTCCTTGTGCCTTTGAGTTTCAGACAACTCTTAACATGATTTTATGCTAGCTCTTTGTTTCCATATTATTTAAGGATTTCAAGCCAAGAGAAGAGCATTCAGAACTGAGAAGGGTTGTTTCTACTTGCACTCCGTATCACAGTTTTTAACAAAGAGCTGATTTATGTTTTCCTCTAGAATTTAAGAAAGAACAGTTGTAATTAGGTGAGATCAATCTTATATTGCACATAAAATAATGGATAGACCGAAAAGAAGTCAAGATCTATTTCATTTGAGTGATCCTGTTGGAATGAGCTGTGAAGCTTCAACATTTCAGGAACTCCAGTGAGTTATCTAGGTATATTTTAAACCCTAATTTTGAGATGCTTTGTACAGTTTCCTGTTGTCTTCTCATCTCTATCCATGCAAAACGGACTGCAAGATGTGGGCCCTATTGGGTGTGCATACATATACATATGTGGTGCTATTCCGGGAATGTCAATAGTAGCAGTACTAGGAATAGGAGCTGGGCACAGCAGCTAAATCTTGTTGTGGCAGCAGGCTGGGGCAGCTGGAGACAGTGGATTTGTTGTTGTCAAGCCTATGTCCTGTGGACAGGCTGGTGACTTGCCTGGGTTTCTGGGTGGTTCTGAGCTCTGTAGCGTGTCTCTTGCAGGGCCTGCGTGGTTGGTAGGAGAAGGAAGATGCACAGAACAGACGTGATGAACATTTACAGAAAGAAGGATGGCGGAGTTAGTAAACAAAGAGAGTGAAGAGACTATTTTAGCTTATTGATGACATTGTAATCTCTTAATGCAGTTACAGGAAGAAAAAATTGTCAGAGAGGGAGAGGAATAATTTAAATGAATACAAGAAGATTTAATGAGGGGTAATATGATGAAAGGGGAGATTTGATATTGAACCACAGGAAGTTCCACCTGACCGTGAGGGGGAATTTCTTCCCTGTGAGAGTGACGGAGCACTGGCACAGGTTGCCCAGAGAGGTTGTGGAGTYTCCTTCTCTGGAGATTTTCAAGGCCTGCCTGGATGCAACCCTGTCTAACATGCTCTAGATGACCCTGCTGAGCAGGGAGATTGGACTAGATGATCTCCAGAGGTCCCTTCCAACCTTACTGATTCTAGGATGATATGATATCTGAAAGAATTTTTAGGATGTCAGACACACTTGCCAGAAGTAGCAGTGGATGTCTCATCACTCTGGCCTTTATCGCTGGATTTGACAAAACTCTGATTCTCAGTTTTGGCTCAAACTGCACCATCTCTAAGATCTGGACATTTCCAGCTCTTACTTTTAGCTCTTCCAGCTCTTACTTTCTTATGGTTTCCTACCATATCTCAACAACTTCAGTCTTATCAAGTATCCCTCAGTTTTCCTAGTGCAAAGAAAAATAAGCTCTCTGAGCTTTACTGCTGAATTACCAGCTGGATTTGAAGAAGATTTACTGGAGATGTGGAGTGAAGGAATAATTTGTCCCTGGCTATTAGGCTTGTATGGACAGAGCAGTGCTGGCCACCAGCTGGACTGAAGAGCTGCCAGCCTGGCACAAGGTGAGACTGTGCTTGCAGGGAACTAGCCAGCCACTCATGACCTGGCAGGATCTTGTTGTCATTGTCCAGCCATGTCGTCACTGCAGTTGGAATCAGGCATTACTGTTATTCATTTAATATAAACTTAAGTATTGACTGTTTGTTCTTTTAGGCATTAGTCAAAGTCCACTGAAATGCTTGGAAGGCCTCCTGTTGATTTCAGTGAGTTATGCACTGTTGTCATTCTTCTTTCTCTGGAGAACAAGAAGTATGTAAAGGCAAATTAAAAATGCATTTTCTATCTTTTTTTTTCTTGCTGTCCTCCTAAATCCCTTTGTAAACTCAGCATACATCCGACAAAACGTTTTGTGTTGGTTATCTAAACATTTTCTCTAAAACCTGAACTGAGGGAAAGCAGAGGAGAAACAACTTTTCAAGTCTTTATACAAAGTAATCAGGCTTCACCCTCTGTTTTGTCCCATGAAGAAACTGTCACTGGGCTATATTCACATTAGACATTTGTTATTAGAGAAATAGAGACATGATGGAATGCTGCCACAAGATCCATGTTTCTTGTTTTTAAAATAAACATCTTGGCTTTGACTTGACATTTATTTTCCATAAATGCCTCAGCTGCAATTTGGCATTTCTGTAACAGTGGGAGACCGTTATCCTGTGACAACATGCAATTCCATTGACATTATCTCTTGATTATATGTGACAGTGTGCCAAATACTGTATATACTTGCCTTGAGTCAAAAAATGCAATGGAAATATAAAACAAATGTATTGGATAACAGAAGTGGCCATATTTTCCAGCCCTACACTGAATGTTTGGCACCATAATTACGTGAGATACGCTATGCAGTAGTATGTGCTACGTTAGCAAGAGCACTCTGAGTTTGACTTTGGGTATCCAAGGTATTGAATGCCTATCAATTCCTAGTGACTTCTGAGCTGTAGTTGGTAACATTGGTTAGCATGTGCGGGACCTACCATACCAACAGTTCGAAAAGCTCTGAGTCAAATGCACACAGATAAATCCTGCTGCTCTGAAAGACCCCACTGTGCTAACATTGCTGTTGTTCAGTGCAGTTTTTCATCAGGGGACCCTCTTACAAGCATGCTGGTTCATTGATTCCCTCTAGGTGATAAAAGAAGTGCAACGATTCTCTGTCTTTTGGTCTGTCTTTCTATCATATACTGAGTAAAAGAGGAACACCCAAGTCGAAGGCCTCTTTGTTTCCTGAAATCTGGGTTGAGCTGTTTTTAAAAAGTCAAACCTCAGGAAAAGGTAGAGTTTGACCAGTGATTTCACCTCCATTCAACCCTCCCAGAATGGACTGTGGACTTTTTTTATTCCAGTGCCCTTTAGAGATAAAAATTTTGAAGATCCTTTGTTTTTCTCCAAAAGATTGAGCTCAGGTCTCTATCTTTCTTGYATTTTGTGAGAATTGTGATGCTTTTTGTAATCCTGTCTGCAACTTAAATGTAGGACCCTGGATTGAGGTCTCATTAGGTGAGCAAAGAAAGGGGCTGACTTTAGTCTGGAAATGTGTCTCTTTCAAAACATGGGTTTGGATTTATATATGCAGAAGGTGTTTCGACTGGGAGTGAAATTTCTGGTTCATGCCAGATATATTTATTTGTAGTATAGAAGTCTGAGGAATTTACACCAATTTATGCTTGTTGACAAGCTTATTCTTTGTCAGTTCAGCTGATAGTTTTCAAAATTCCCTTCCCCTACACCTGCTCCATACGCCTCAGAGGAGGTCTGTAATTCAATTTTTGAGCATCTCACTCAGGAGAAATTCTTACTCTATCTTTCCCTTAGTATTTGTGTGATTGATCAGCCCCTGGACTGATGTCCCAAGGCATACAGTGATCTTACCATTTTGTTACTATTCATCCTGCAGGATTTAATTTTTCCTAGATAAAAGCAGTGCCCAAACTTTGTTAAAAACAAAGTAGGTTTGGCATTTCTGGAAGCAGAGTTCCTTTTGCTATTAATGCAGTTTTCATTAAGTTAATCCCCTAAAGGTATTTGACAGAACCATTTTCGTTTCAATCTGGACTAATATTTATCTAGAGCAATAATGAGGCAATAATTAATCTAGATTATAACTAAGATTTGCCTTTAATTGCTCTAGCTGCCAAGTCTCACTGTCTACACCTACTCTTTCTTGACATCCGGAATCCCAGACAGAAACACTTGCACTGTGAGAAGAGCCCAAGACYGCATCTTTTTTAAGCATCGGCGATTCCTTTGAAAGGGTGGCAGAACATTTAAAGCAGGCCAGAAAGCATTGCAGTAGTTACAGTCTTTGTTTATACAGACAGAATACAGCCGAGGGATTAGAGCAGGGAAGTGATGACTGTGAGTCCTCTGAGATTTTATTCTAGTCTATTCCCGCTTCAACACACATTTGCTACAAGCAGTTGCTTCATTTCTCCATATTGTAGCTTACGCATCTGTAAGAGTAAAGTTGTTTATGTATGTCAGGAAATATCAGCTGATATTTTAATTGGAACAAAGCTAATACTTTAGAAGCACCTATATATATTCTGGTTGTCAAAAAGACTGACTTGAGTAGAGGGGGTGGGGTCCAGCTCYGGCTGGCTGTGATGGTGGCTGCCAAGGGTGATTTTGATGTCTGGACAGCCCAGTGTTGTTGACCGGGCGTCTTGAGATGTAGGACCAGGACTTTAGACTCTTTAGGGAAGCCAGTTAGGGCTCCCATAGGAAAAAAAAATAGTCTGGATTTTTTTTTTTAACTAGAAAAGACAATTGCAGTTCATACTAACTTAAGGAGGTACCCTGGGAAGGAGCTCTGCATAGCTAAGACTATATTACAACATGTGAGAAAGCTGGATGGTTATTCCTTTTTGGTGGCAGTGAAAGTGCCTTTTGAAGCTTCTTGGGAATGCCGAGTTCTAAGTTTTATTTTTCAAACCTGTTCATCTTTCAGGAATTTCATAATGTTCAGTCACAAGGTTTTTCTAAGTGGCARTTCTTGTAAGGTGTTTTAGTATCTTTTAAGCCAGTTTTGGTTTTTTTGGGTTAAGGGTGAAAATGAGCCTTGCTATTTCATAAGCAATAATTGTCATCTGTTAGCATCCATCTGTAGCCTTGCACATCTCTCAGCTAGCTATCAAACACACAACATTAACTGGCCATGCCATATACTCAAGTGGATACTATCTTTAATGTGCACTAAATAAAATAAAGCTACTTTGAGTAATGAGGGATATGCCCCTCCATAAAGTGTGTGGGACCACCAGCTGTTTTTATTTAGTGCAAATAATTATAGGATTAGCTAAAAGAGGAAGAAGCAGTAGAACGCACATGTTGAACATTGTCAACATGTGGCATGCAGAGCCATATGATGTTCCTATTATTTGATATTAAAAATCCAAAGCTAACAATTATACTGAAAATCCTTCCATGGAAATCTATGCAGAAACTTTCATCTAATTCCTTTCTTTCTTTTTTTTCTTCTTTTTTTTTTTTTTCCTAACCTGTTTTGGACCTTTCTGATATATGGCTTTGATATCTCGTACTGGAAGCAGCTGTGAAAGTCAAAATATTAATATCAACCTTAGATACTATAAATGCATGTCATTGAGTGAATGCTCCTATGGTTCAGTTGTCACATAATAAACTCTTGACTTGCACTTTCCTCAGATCTGGGTAAACTAGCTTGCTGCCAATTAATGTGTTGCACTCGTTAAGCTGCAGACCACTAGAGTCCTCTAGCACATGGGAAAGAGAAGTGCTAGAACCCTGTTATTCCTACTTCTTTTAAACATACTGTTGCAGGCCTGGCTCTGGTCCCAGAGTGATCAATGGTTAAATGTTTTGTTTACATCCATAGTTTTTGAGGAGTGTTGACCACCCACAGGCTGTGGGGCCTCCCAGGTTAAATTCTATTAATTATCAGTATTCAGCATCCAGGGGTATCAGCTGTAAGTGCTATGTTTTGGGACATTTGGATCAGTGCCATTTTCTCTATGCACATACTTGGCTCACCTGTTCCCACAAATCAGTTCATTGTGTGATACTTGTTACCAAGCATTTGCAGGAGAAGGCTTGTGCTGTTATTTCCTTTATTTTTGTCTTAAAGTAACGTAAACTTAAGAAGGCAAACCTCATACTCAACCTGACAAGATACATAAGTTATAATGAAATTCAAGTGAAGTGAGTGAAAGGACTTAAATGGTTCAACATCATTTTATAGTCACTAAAATGTGTCTGCAATACAGCACTTTGTCTGGCTCACTAACCATGTAAACTTAGAATGATGTTTACTTCCATGAAAAAGTCTTAACATTAGCTCCTTTGATGATTAAGTGAAAAATTAGTGTTCAGAACTGCAAAGTCAGTTCAGCTAGCTCTAGTCATCAGAGTAAAGATTGAATTCTTTGACAGAGCCATGGACCAGACTCCCTGGCTTGTGGTGTTGTTAATGAGAGATGTGAACATGACCCTCTGGGCATATATTTCTTCTTTCTCATAGCAGTGACTATAAACCACCAGATTTCTAACAGACACTAAAATTGCAAGTATCCAGGCAACAACTTAGAGTCGAAGGAGGACAGAGATTCACCTCAATCAACTAATAAGAGCCAAAGTAAAATCCTGGTTTATTGTGATACAGAAGGAGTAAAAATGACTTAGAACATGACTGGCAAATTAGTTAATCAACATTTTGTTTGTTTGCTCAGGTCTGAAGTGTTATAATAGACAGAACATTTCTGTGACCCCATTGTTGAGTGCTGCTTTGAATGAATGAGTCAAAATCAATGCTTAATGTAATGCAGTGCTTCCACTTGCCTTTTCTTACTKGCTAGGAGAAAGCCATCTGCTGACCATTTCTCTGTGGCCTTGGTACTGCCCATTTGGATTAGGCTATTTGTTGCCTATGGGCATTCTGCTCTGCAATAGTTTTGGATCGTGGCATGCACTTTTTTCTTTTGTCTGTCATAAAATCATGCTGAGATAGTGAGAAATTGCTTCACGGTTCACTATTTTGCTTACCTATTTGTAAAAGCATCACTAATGTTAAGCAATAGCATGTCTCTGATGGCAAATCCTCTGCTTAGATGCTCTCTGTTGGGAAGCACCTCTCAGTTTGTATTTAGTATCAGATATATACGAGGAATGTCAGTTTCCCGGAGGTAAAGTGGAGAAACATTTGCTCTGTACTTACGAAAATCTGGCCAGAATTGAAAGCTGTAWAATGAAATCTTTCAGCAAAACGACCATATTCTCAATGCACAGCTGTAACTAGAAATAGAGCTGAACAAATCCTAGGTCTCAGCATTTTTCTTTTTATCATGACTTGGCCCAGTGTCTTTTTTGAGTCAAATTATTGTCCTGCATCTAAAATCCTGTGCAGTGATGGTGTTGGAATCTAATTACAGTCTTTGTTTAGAAATCTGCCTCTGACTTTCTCTTTCTACTATCAACTCCATGAATTCCTGAGCATGGAACATGATCCAGATTTCAACCCTCGTAGCCCTGATCCATCTCTATACCTTTCATGTCAAAGCAGTGGTACAATAAACCAGTGACTTTAGAGCTGTTACACTTATTGTGAAGCTTGTTCCTGGAGCCCTCCCGCTGTGTAAACCAGGATTTGCTTCTGCACTAGTGCCTACATCCAGCCACAACAATGGCAACGTAGTAAGATTAATCTCTGTTTGTTTAACATGAGTCTATATACTGTGAATCAAGGAGCAAGATGCGCATCATACCTCACGGTTGCATCTACTACCCCGCAGGCCTACAACCTCCAGTACTGCGCTCTAGAGTTAAAACTAGAGGAATGGCAGATGTGAAGCTCTCATCCAGCCTGGTAGTAGGATAGCCCAAAACTCCCAGAGATTTTGGGAAGATTGGAGGGTACTTACCGCTTACAAGATTAGACCATCAGTGAACACCTAATCTGAAAATTACAATGTCTTCTTTATGGACTCTTCAAGCTGCCAGTAATTTAAACTATTTCACAAGAGGAGGGAAACAACACCAGCGTTAATGTTAGTAACCTCATCAGCCTGATGCCTCTTCATTGAGATATGTTGAACAAAATGTGTTTATCTTGAAAAGACATTCCCTTTGGCCTTTTTATGCCTAAAAAGCCTGTCTGAGTTCTCAAAACTGTCTCTTTTGACAAAAAAGATGAAACAAGATGGATAGTCAATCCATGTGGGTAAATCACCAAAGCTGTAGTGACTTTACTGGAACTAACCTGTTAAAGTTGTTCTAGGCAGGTTCCTCCAGATCACAGCTTCTATATTCTGTTTATTTTTCTGTAATTTATGTATTACCAAGAGCCTTGTTCTTGTCTCCCATAGTCACCCTTGATCCCTGTCTGTATGGAAGAGCCATAGCACAAACAAACAAACAAAGTCACTTTAATATATATGCCCGGTCAAGACAAAGTTTATGGTAAATAGAAAGTGAAAGCTGGAAGAAGCAGTTTGACCATATTTCTCTGATGGAACAAGGCACTGGAGAATGGAAGATTCTCAAAATAAGAAAATGAAGGGAAAACTATCAGAGGAGAGATTAGAAAGACAAAGGGCTCAGATATGGATAGCAGAACTCAGGGGAAGGTGAGATTTTTGGATTAGCCAGGAAAGTTGACTGAAAGGTGGAGCAGTAGAGATGGAGAGAGAAAGGGAGGGAGATAGAAAACTTCCTATTTCAGAGAAGAGCCCGGGAAAGGGAATATGGAATCCTAGAAGGGCTCTGACCCAAATCTTGAAGAACATTCAAGGATGATGAAGAATTAAAGACATGGAGCCTACATTGTGACTTTAGTTTTTTTTTTTTTTTTTTTTTTTTTTTTTATTGAACATTTTTCTTATGCCTGAAGTTAGGAAGTATTCTTTTTAGATTCCTTTTGAGAAGTTTTTGTGACTGCTGGTTTTCCCTTATCTCTCTCTTACCAAATACCTCAGGAGAGGCTACCTATAGAGCAGGTTTCTACATGGTTAGACATCCAGAGCAGAGTAAGATTTTTAAGTTGCTTGAGGATCCAAGGGGCTCAATATAAGTCATGGGACTAAGTTTGCTAGCCAGGAAGATTTCAGTGCCCAATGGGAGGAACAAGGGCCTACACTCTAAAAAACATGCCTGTGAAAACAAAGAAACCTAGTACCTGACTTTTTTCAGGCCCAGATATTGATCCAGCCTGTTAATCCTAAGCTTAATGGCCTGCTAAATACCTAAAAGGGGGAAACTAGTTAGTACTGGTATAGCCATGACAGAGTACGTCAGCTATAGACTGCACAGCCAGTGCATCTGCATCCAAATCCTCAGGCTGAATGGACTCGAGGACCACGCAAGGGAGATGGGAGGAGAGGGGAAGAATGAGCACTGGTATTGGGCTGGCCTGGGGATCTTATTTCACCCTTTTCACCAGGTGGTGGTGAAATGGCCAGCTTTGCTATGTAGCAGAGACACTTAACACTGCTCTGCCAGGCATATGATTCTCTAGCTTTGTTCACATTCTGGTCARACAAAGTCATTCCTGAATTTTATCTCAATTTTCATTTTAAGAGCCTAATTTTCAACTCAGCTTAACTATACTTCCATTTCCAAGAAACTTAATAATCTACAAATACCATACTGTGACTTCAAACCAAATACACTATGACCAAGTGACGTAAGCGATACCTACCAGTAATTGTTGATATACCTGCTGTTTATACACAATACCTTTGAGCAAAAAGGGAGATTAATTTTCTTTTTAAATTTTCTCCATTAGCTATTACCATTTTCTACTTATAGCTCCTCACATGTGAGTAGCAGAAACTTACATCTACCAATAATTTTGTAATGTATTAGTAACAATTCTGTAATTGCATCAAATAAATACTCTCTCTGTCCTCATGGGGCTTTTCTGAAGCTTAATAGCTGTGAACAGCTTTGGAGTCCTCAGCTGAAAAGTTTCCTGTAGATAGACTAATATTACTATTTTAAATAGCAGAACTATTATTGAGAGACCTCTGTGTTCAAGCTCTTCTTGACATTAGCCACAGACCACTCAATGCAGCCTCTAAATCTGAAACTGCTAACTTCTAACTGCTAACTGAGCTTAGTTATTCTCACTCAGCAAGCACTTTTCCCCCTTATGATTTATTTATCCCTTTATTCTGCAGTCTGTGTAGGAATAAGTTTTGTTTTTTACATGTTAATCATTCATAATGATCCAAGGAATTTGTTTATGCAAACATATTTCAGGCCACAGGCTCTTTGCAAGCTCTTTGCCTTTCTAATTGCTGTAAGCTCTTCATCATTTGCTGTTCTATGGAACTCATAAGTCAATATAAACTATATCATATGACATTACTTTTGTTCTCTGACTGATGGGTCTCAAACCCAGGAAAGGCATTTCTAGAAGGCACAAGTGTGCTTTCAATATGAATATTTAGGCAGCTAGTTATTTCACATATCTCTGCAGCTCTTGTTCTGCTCTTTCGGAGATCACAGATTTCATTCCCACACGCTTTTGGGGAAAGGGTTGAGGAGCAGACATTGCTCTTGAAACTCCTTAGTTCAGTTGCTACTCTTAGTTGCATTACAATGGAGTTCAGCTATCTGAGTGAGATAGGAGCACCACCGACTCTGGCACATGCTAAAACAGGTGCCCTCCGACAGAGCTAACAGGCTGGTTAGTTAACAGTTAGGAGGGGAATAAAAGTGACAAACAGGTTAAATGACTTCTCCAGTGGCATCCCGAAGGACTACTGTAAAGGTAGGACCAGAACTCACAGCTTCAGCACCTCAGTCTATTGGATTACTACCTACTGATTCCATTAAAGTTTTATTTTTCTTATTGTACCATTTTCTCACTTTCTGCTCTTATTATTCTTGGCATTAGTTTACCATACAATGAAGTAATCTTTTTGTAGGAGTAGGGCTTAGGTGCGGGGGCCTTTGTTTCTCTGTCAGTGAAAAGGTCTAATAATCCTGACATGCTGTAAGTTTTATGAAGGGTGGTGACCACTGTTACACATACATTAGAAGCAAGAGTGTTGCATGGAAGACGTAAAAGAATCCSTTGACCCTACTCAAGCCCTAGAAAATCAATGCCTGGCATCACTCTATTGGCAATGCCTGTGTCCAGATTTGGGTGCCAGCTTTTAGAAGTATGTAAACCTAGTGGAATGATCCCCAAAGCAAGCAGTGAGAATGATTAGAGGCCACTATGATTCAAGTGGAAAGACTGAAAAAAAATGGGTTTGTTTACTCTAAAGAGAAGATTAAGGGAGCACAAAATGACAGTCTTCAATTATGTAAAAAGTTCCTGTAAAGAAGAAAGGACTTTTTTCTCCATCCCCTGGATATAGGGCATAAATTGCAGAAAGAGACATTTAATTTGCACACTAGAAAAGTATTTCATCAGTAGAAATGTTTGAACTCTGGACTAGATTGCCTGGGAATGGAATAGAGTTTTCACCTTTTGCAATTTTAAGAAAATATTGAGAAGCGTCTGTCAGGAGCTATGTTTATAAAACTAAACTATTTTTGGCATAGGAGGATGGACGATATGGCTGATGGATATCCCTTCCTGGCAAGTTATGAGTGTTTATTTAGATGCATTGTACAGGTAAAAATGCAGGATGCATAAACAAGAAGGCAGATATATAAAGGGCATTAGGCTTCTCAAATGCAGGAAGCAATTGTCAGGATTGCAAGAGGACCTTTGCAGAAAATTCTTATCAATATCATCTATAAAATATGATCCTAAATTCTTGATTCACCCACCTAACTTTGTGCACTTAAGTGAGGTCTCCAAATTAGGAGCATCATGGATCTTTAGAGTTTGGTTTTCTATATATATTAAAGAGATACAGTGATTTAGGCCACTTTTTAACTGTTTGTGAAGAAGCTTTTACCTCAAGTTAGCTAGGGAGGGAGCCCAGTCTCCTACTTTAGACAATTTGTTTTAAGTGCTTAAAGTTAAATGAATGGGCCTGGGCCTCAGTGACTTGTTGACTCCATGACTCATCAGTAAATCCAGTGGGTCCTGGACTCCAGGAGTCTCGGACCCCAGTCTCTGCTTTGGTCATTGGTTTTCATTTTACATGCTATGTTAAACAGTGAATCTTTGTTAGAAAGTATAAACAACCTTAGCATAATATAGATCTCCTGTTCCCTAGGGAAGTTAGTGATTTGTTTACTGCACCAAACTTTTTCATGAGTTCTCCTTTGACTATATAAAAATTATTTTGAAGGCTTTTTCAGCTAAACCATTTTTCTTGTTAAAAAAAAAAAAAATCAGCAGTGACTAACATTTTATGTAGCAGGTCATAATCCAGTGTAAGTGCTAAACATCCAGGTAAATGAGAAATACATTTCAATTTCAGTTTTCAAGGATTCATTATAAATAAAAGAAAGTGGAGTGAAAAACTAGAAAAAATGTCATGGCAACATCTTAATCGTCTGGCTGTACTATCAGATAAAAAGATGTAGTATCAAAAAAGCATATCTATAACATCATTACTGTGGATTAAGACAATATAGGAGGTTTTTCTTAGGTTAATTAGCACCAACCAGTCTTGTAGCAGCCTAGCTGTCTGGAATGATTCTCTGTAGCTAAAAACTGGGAAAAACATGGACTTGAGATTTAAAACCAGAATCAAAAAACTTGTGTTGGGAAAGCTGCTACAGCCTCTTTCTGAATGGTGGCACTTTGTAGCAGCATAGCCTGGAGGCCACACTAAGCCCGTYGGTGCGAAGGGCGTGCTATCACTGTCCCTGTTCTAGGCAATGCTGGAATGCTGACAGTATGAATGCAAAGCATGCTTCTGATTTTAGCCTGTCTTCTCAAGGGAAGGAGGCTTGCAAACTCACACTATCTATCTGTGATATGTGCGCGTCTATCTTTCTTCTTGCTGGCAAAATTCAACGAATTTCATAGAGGATGAGAGACCACCAATAAAATAAGTTCCTGCAATTTTTAATTGAAATAAGAGTTGCACAGAGTAAAGAAAGCCCATTAGTGCCTCACTTAGGGAAGGATAGATGCAGAGCTCCGTTCTTACTTAGTAGATATTAAAAATCCGTATAGCATAGAGCTGTAGATATCAGGCTTCCTCTAATTTTAATTTTCGCAGGCATCACAGCATCTAGCGGCTCTGCTGCCACCTACTTCTGGTCTCCCTACCCCAAGTATTTGAACCCCTTTATTTCCTATTGACAAAGAAAAGAAGAGAAGGAAAACCATCTCCTGGAAACTACATTTCCTTGTGCTGTATTTGTTTTCCCGTATAATCTTTATGTCATACTCCACTTATCATTACAAATCAGAGTTGATTTGTTTTTAATTGCCATCTCAGCCAGGTCTACTCGATACCTCACAATTAAGCTGTTTGCTYCTTCCAGCTCTATGAACAGTGAGGCTCCTGGACTCAGCTAGATTGTAGCTACTGCTGTTACACTGCCATAAAGGCATGAACTGTATCAGAGCACAGCTTGCTATTGCAGCTGCTTTGGCTCCAGAGGGGTGTTTGTGTCAGTAAACTAATCGCACATGACTTGGACTAGAGGCAGGCAGGGAGCAGATAAGGGTCTGTTTTTGCAGAGTCCATTCTTTGTCCATGACTATGTTTTGGTGAATGAAATCATCGCAGTGCAGACAGTGGTGTGACTATACAGGAAAGGAGGCCACTAGCCCCTGAGTTACAGTCCCCACTTGGTTATGTGTTCCCAACTTGGACAAGTCATTTAACCCTTGTGTGGCTCCTCTTCTCAAAGCCCTTGACATTCTGCACTGCCAGAAGAATGGCACATTTCTTAATGGCAACTGGGAAACAAAAGGGAACTTCCAGTAAAAATAACTGGAAGGCTTCAGTGGCTGAATTAAGAGGTAAGACCCCAGTATTCACTTGTGCAGTCTAGATGAAGTGAGGTATGTTCTCTGTGTGGAAATTTATGTTTTCACTAGAGATGAAAGTCAGCCTCCCATTGAGATCAGAAGAGCTGGACTCCCTCTCCGGTGCCTGGATGCTCAGCATAAGCCATTCTCAACAGCAACAGTGGGTGAGCTAGGATGTGCCCTGTTAAGCCTCAAAGCAGGCGCCCCTTCAGAATGGGATCTAACTTTGAAAATCTGACTGCATGTGTACTTAATTTCACAGGAAGATGACTGCAGGAAGGAATGTGGAGGGAAGGAAAGAAAATAAACCCCATATGACAGATACCAGTCCCATTGTACTACCGAAGTGAACAGCTAGTGAAGAACTTGTATGAAATGCAATGAAATTGGTAACGTAACGGGAGATGGTCTGAAGAGAGGCTTTAAATAAGACATCTGAATGTAATCTAGGCCAACGGAAGAATGAGGAGTAATATCAAGCAAAACTTTCTGCTGGTGAGATTTGCTAGGCTTGGCTCAGAGAAGCAGTGGAGAGCCCCATCCTTATAGAATAGGCAGAACAGAAATGCGATCAGTCACACTCAAAAAGAAAGATATAGACTATTCCTACTCTTGGGAATTCAACACAGCAAGAGCTATGTGCTTTGAGGGAGACAGAAACAAAACGGAGGCTAGAGGAGACTAACTACAGATTTGTTTTTGCAAAAACAGCAGATGTATGGAAGGGTTGACATGCACAGTATATTAAATATAGCACCTGGTCTTCATCATTACTTATTGTTTGATATGTCTTCTCTCCACAACTCAGGAGCATGAATCCTCATCAATTAAACAATGTTGGATGTAGTTTTAAAACCCTGCCCCATCTAGAAACTCAAGACAGCTGGCTGGATCTGAGCCAATGGGTTTTAACTTGAAAACAAAGAAAAACCCTCCTATGAACTGAAAGGTCTATTACTATCAGTTTATCCTTATTGAAAAAGAACCATTATCTGCTTCCTTTGGGTCAAAGGCAAATAATTCATGAAGAGAATAAGGAAAAAGGAGTCCTCCAACCAGAAGACTATCCATTTTGAGACTGCCTGTTGTTATCAGGTCGTAGCATGGTGTTCCCATTGTCACTGGTCAGGTTAAACAGGGAAATTGGTAAAAAATGAATAAGCTCAGAGTTTTTCGTAGGCAGTGGTTGCAAGAAGTGGTTGGCATTCAGTGTCTTCATGTTATGGCTGTCAAACTTGCACATTCTCCCTTCAATTTCAACTTGCATAGGATGTCAGGATGAGCCTTAGTGGGAATGGAAAGAAAGCAAGAAGTGTCATTAGAGCGACTGAGACAAATCTCTGTGGTCACAGTACTGATATACAGGACTAACCCATGCATACTGTTCTCACTGGTTTGGATACATAAACATGATAATATGTTCAAGTAATTCATTGTCTCTCAATCTTCTGTTTACTGTGAGATACCATAGTGTGATGGACAAGGAAAATCCTGTTTTCTGGGTAGCTTTTTTCTTTCCCATCCTCATTTCCCCCCGCTTGCAATTGAGGAAGCTATTTTGGCCTGCTTTATATTTACTATATGAGCCAGGGATTATGTTCCGTTAGGCATGGGGGTGTCCTTCAGTAATGGAATCATAGCTAATACTGTGATATGACTACTACTCTTCTAAGCATCTCATCTAAATTATAGAAAAATGTCAGTGATTGTATTAATAAATATAACCCAATACATTTTTAAATAGCACTTCACAGGTCAGACTGGCCTTCCCCAAAATTTTCTCCAAGCCTACAAATAGGAGAGCTAACATCTATCTGGGAAATTTGTGAAAACTGAATGTTAACTTCCTTCTTAATTGATTTTAGTCTCCCATTTTCTGCAAGAAAAGTGCCCAGAGAGATTTGTCCCAATACACCAAATTATTTGAAGAATTCAATTAATCTAAATTGGTTCAATTTTTTATGTGAGTAATTATGTTCTTTAAAATACATTAATCAGTCTATTTTGATGAGACAATGTTTTCTAAAGTGGCCTGGGGAATGCCTCCAGGGACTTTATTTATGACCAATGGATGGAAAGTTTCTGTTGCGTGTGTTTTCTCTCTAACAGAACTGATGTCTCTCTTACTTCCAGTGCTGTAACAAAAAAGCATTTGAACACACCTCCCAGAGTGAAGATGTGTAATGGTATGTAACTGCAAGTGGAGGGGTCTCTGGACAAAGAACCTGCAGCCCAAAACTTCCTTTTAAACATGACTGATTGTTTTTACATGTTTGTGTCATGATGCGGCCAATCCAAAGGGTCCCTTCAGCCCTTAGCTCAAAAGCTAGTTGGCTAGTGTCCTACTTTTGCCTGACCCAGAGAGGATATTAGCCAGTCACATCTCTGAGTCTTTTAGTCTAATCTAGTAACTCTACCTGTGGCTGCTAGGTTCAAAGAGGCTCCTGGAGTCCAGTATCTACAGCTAATTCCAGGCCACGCTCACTTAAATAGTCACAACTCCAAGTCACTGTGACTGTTCAGAGTGACAGACTTAAGAAAGAGAGATGGACCAGATGTCCTGTCCAGGTTCTTTCCATTACTGTTTTTTGTATTTTTAAATAAATAACAACAGACTTTGGCCCCACAGAATTATCTGTGTTGGAATTTCAGCAGCGCACTGGAAGTTCTGACCTTCCTAGTATGGGACCTAATGTGTGTCTATACCCTGGAGACTCAAATGTCACCCTAAAGGATCCTTCCAGCTCTGTCTCTCAGCTTAGTGAGAACATTTAGGTGTCAAGACTAGCAGGTCCCCTCTCTCAGCAATTGATGTTACTTCTGCATGAAGAGCAAACAAAGTAGGTGAAACTTGACTTTAATTAAACATTTCCTGCTTTCACAATGAAAGTGGAAAACACATGTGGGTGTCTCCTCACTAAAGTATGAAGGACAAAACAATGCTTTGTAGAGCAGATGTTAAACCCTTTGGCACATCTTGTTCAGTTCACTTTCCTTTGAAGTCAGGCTGGAGTGATTTACTTAAAATGCTTCCCTCCTGTGCATGTCCTCTAGATGATGAGGCAAAACGAAGACATTCTTAGGAAGCATGAAAAAACCTCACTCTTTCAAATACATCTAAAGGATTCTTCAAAGAAGCAGCCTATTTTCCCCACTTCCTTGCTCTGTAAGGAATGATGGGATGTGAATTGTTCAGATTCAGTCTCTAAAAAGGATATGATATTTTGATTTTTGTGTGGCTGGATGGAATTGATTGTTTCTTATAATTCTGTGTGTACAAGTTATAAGGCTTCTGCCCGGGCAAAACTATTCATGACTGCAAGATGCCACTTTTGCTCTGCTGCATTTCTGCCAGCTGTCAATATCTGGAAGTATCTGCAAAGGTGCCTTTCTGGAGAAAGGACCTGATTTACAGGGAAACACACAGGGACTGTCAAACATCAGTCACAGCCTGATTAACTAGATGGACTACTGCTCTGGCTCAATATGACTTAATAAGTCTGCATGTATCACTGATGTGATAAAAGATGTTTTATGTATTAAGTGATGTCTTTATTTCCGTGAAGATATAGAGCTTGTGGCTACATGTGCTTTGACTGGAGTCTTCTATTTGAACCCAAACTCCCTGATTATCTAAATTGACTTACACCTTGGCACAAGACTGGAGTGAGCTGGTTCTTCTAGCAGAGGGAATAATTGAGGGCACTAAAGGGCAGTCAGGGGATGCTTTGCTTGTAATGCTTCCCTCCTCTTTATGTTGCAGAGCCCTTTAGGTAATGAATTAAAATGAAGACACTCTGAGGAAGTGCATAGAAAACACACTGTTCTCTTGCATGATGCCCTGCCCTGCACGGATTGGGTGGGCACAGCTGGGTCTAACCCCAATCGGCTTTGAATTCGAGCTCGAACTCAAGCACAGAGATCCAAGGAATAGTCATGGGAAATAGGACAATTAGGCTCACCTGGGTCCTGCTCCTCTTCCAGGACAGAACTAACTCCCCTTTTATCACTCTCGTCCATTCCTGACAGGTGTTTATTCACTTGTTTTTCCAAATCCCCTGCGATGCAGTGATTCTATACTATACTCAAGTAATCTATTGCAGTGCTTCCCTATTTTTTCAGTTAAAAGATTTTTCCTGATGTCTAAATCTCCCAAGCTGCAATTAATACTTCAGCCCAGGTGTTCCCAATGCTGCACGCAGCAGCAGGTTTCCTCCCCATGCCTTTGCAGGCTGTGCTCCTAGCCTATGTATTCCAGAATGCTGCTTGCCTTTTTTTGTGAAGGAATAATGTTAAACAGCTTGTAATTCATTCTCACCTGCTTTTCTGCAGCTATGCTTGATTATGTCTGTCCTGCACTAGTCCCTACAGAACTACCTTCTCCAGACTTTTTTTCCAGTTTGCAAAGATATTTTTATATTTGAATTGTGATTGCCAAAGTGCTTGTTACCCCTCCTAGTTTAATGTGCTCTGTAAATTTAGCAGATATTCTCTCTTGATGAAATCAGGAGATTCGAGATCCTCTGTCGAACAAAGCTTGAAACTGGAAGTGAACCTGACATAAAAATTGTCCAGCTCTTCCAGATCCTATGGGGCGTTGGTTGACTTTTTTCTTTTTAATAGCCTTCATGAGCATCAAGGAATATAAACAACTGCTGCCTGACACAAGGCTATTGTTAGAGATGTTTGCACTTTCTTATTAGATTGTAAATGTCCTCAGAAAACAAAGCTTCAGTAAAGCTTTATTGGAGCAGACTACTGAAGCTCAGGGGATGGAAAGGCTAGCTAAAAGCTTTCAGGTATGTGCCCTTTTGTCTTGTCTGTTTGCACTTTTATTCCGGTGTTCATATTATGATCTTGGCATATACACAAGCCCTATTTGTACATAATGAGGAAGTGATACTTACTAACTCATTTTTGGACATCGCTGCAAGGGACTGAGATAATATTTCTTCCTTACACACTAAACAGATGTTTGTGGATAAGGTACATTATACCCAGACATTACGGAAATAACGTCAGAGGACCCTGCCCAAGAGGAATTTCTAACTTTCCTGGTACTAATCTTGATTTTCTTTTTTTTTTTGTTGTTGTTCATAAAAGCTATTTACTATTACTTTGACAAGTTTTTTGATATATACAGCACCGTACTCTTATGCTTGAAAAGTTATTTTGACAGCACAAACTATAGCAATATGTGTCTAGGCCATCAATCACATTTCCCAAAACACTCAATGAAAGTAAGTGGTATTCTATCCACTGCCTGACTGTTTTTACTGTAAACAAGCAGAACTAGATGAGAATTTGCTTGAGGTCATAAAAACTGAGTCAGTGCAATCCTGACTCCAAACTCATTGCCATTAAGATAGATCTATTGCAATTGCAGATGATGACGACATTATGATGGCATTCATATCTGTTAAGCAACATATTGCCCTTTCGCTCTCACTCCCTTAACTCTGCTTCCGCTCTTAGTAAAGTAGGTTCAAGAGTGGGAACAAAACCCTGAATTCTCCTATCAGGTTACCCTAATGCCCTATGCATCTCCTTGACAAGTGGGAGAAAAACCTGACTTGGAATAAAAATTTTCAGAGCTCTGCTGGTTTCTGTAAAGTCAGGATAATTTGTGCCAGTAGAAGTTTTCTCAGGATTCGTAAGAGGAAAAAAACGAGAGGATTACAGGAAAAACTGTACTGGTTTTCATGGAAAAGAATGGCTAATCTTGTGTGTGAATATGGTCATGCTTTGGCTAAAGTAATTGCTGGCACTGGAGAGTAGCAGAAGTTAGAGTCTGTCATCTGTCCTGGCTCGTCTTGTACTGGTTATCATGAGAGCTCTGGACAGGGGCAGATTATCCTGCCCCACTCCCATCTGGCAGGGCTGGCTTGTTCATGATTGCGATGTTCTGGGGCCAGTACCTTAGGGACCCATACAGGAAACATGGTTGCTCTTTTAGAACAAGCTATCTGCTCTCTCTCCTGTAAGCTTCTAGAAAGGCAGAAGCAAGCAGAGAAGGGAGAAGATATATGGCCTCTTATGACAGGCTCTCATCCATGTTATGTCGACAGTTTTAGTGAGGCCAAGCAACCGAGACTATCAGGAGGCCTAGGGAGGACAAAATGAAAGAAGTGGAACTGTTTATTGTGAGATACACAGAAAAGGGAAAAGAAAAATATCTTCCACTGTGTCGCTGTTACTGATAGCATTGCACTGTCTGTTAGAATAGAGCCCAGCTGAGACCAGAAACCCACTGGTGTAACACAAACACAGGCAGGGACTGCTATAGCTCTAAATTAAGTTGGCAAAGCACTGGCTTAGAAAGAGCACCAAGATACCCTCAAATCCCATCAGAAGGCAGAAGCAGAGCCAAGAAGAGAACTTTTCTTATGATTGATTGTTTTGTTTATTTAAAAAAAAAACATTACAATCCCTCCAACTCCACACCCCACAAGTTTCTGGAATTTGGAGTAAGGAAAATATTTTATTTCAAACATTTTAGGATGTTGTAATATCTATTTTCTCAAATAAAGTGGAATAAAATTTCTAAATGAAGAGACATTTCCAACTGGAAACCAGATATTCTGGCTGGAGATGTTAATATGAAAAAATTTAGCTTTCACCATTTATTGTGGTTTGTTATTCATGGACAGTTAAGCAAAACTGAGAAAAATTCACAAAAAATTTACATTTCTGGCAGGTCTTTTGATACTCTGCTGAGTCCCACCATCATAAGGAGCTCCTGCATGTGGCCTGCCAGGACACTTCCACTCTTCTGTTGGCAACTGCCTCACCACTGTTATTACCTGTGGCCAATATCAGTTGACATAGCAGTGGTGGAAGCCAAGCCCCATATACCAACCTTGCAAAGCTGGGGGGAGATTAACACCTCAGAGGAGTGTTGGTTCTCTATGAATATGCACTAGAAATATTTACAGTGTAAGCTGGGGTTATGGCTTAAAGCCTATGACAGCCACCTACACAAGTGTTAGTGTAAATATTGGGTGCTACTGAACAAAAATGTGCAACACTAGAACTTCTCAGCAAAAAATCTCTGTTGTAGGTGAAGCTGGTTTGTGGTCAACTGGAACATGCAACTTAAGAAATTCCCCAGCTATCCTGACTGAATCATTCCAGAGGCAAGTTGGACTACTTGCAGACTGATTTAGATGTGGCAGTAGATACTCAGTAGCCAGTGAATCATTCTTAGGTATTCTAGAAGCCTTCACCTTTCTGATCCCAGGAAAGGAGAGATTAAACTCTGTGTTCTGCATCTTTTTAATGAATTCATACTGACCTGACTTTTAATACCATTTTCATAGATTTACTGGTTTAAGAGAACCTGATTCTTTTTGTCATGGAAGTATCACCACAGTGCTAGTAGAAGCACATTACACTGGATATTTTACTTGGAGAAAAAAAAATAGCAGCTATTTACAGATGCATGTGGCTTGACAGATACCAAAATTGTATAAGTCTGTCTCATTCAGACAAATCTTGAAGCTATAAATAGCATCATGTAGGAATACTATAGGGAGACAGGACTTCAGCACAGCTGAGAGTTACCATGGTGTTTGCAGGGAACAGCACTTGAGGACCTGAATTTTGCTACCATGTGCGTTTTGCAACACACACATGCACACATACACATTTGTGATGCAAATTACTTGCTGGTACAAAGGAATGATGCCCCACTGTTGTGTCTGGAACAGCACACATTTACATTAGCAGGGAATTTGGCCCATATCATTTGTGTCATGCTGCTGCAGGCAAATAGTATTAAGGTATCTACTGAAGATGGGAATAAAGAAACTTATACGGCTCACAGCAGCTGCAAGAGGATATAACTAGAGTGCATTGGAGTTTATACTCCACTGAGTGACACCCAGTAGGAAAATCCAATGGAGATTTCAACAGCTTCACTGAGGAATGACAGTTCTGTATATGCAAGGCTCTGAGACCCTATGATCCTGGAATTTGTGTCAGAAAGGTCATCATAAAATTAAGAACAGAAACTTCCATCTCTGCCTGGAGAATGTAAGACCCTGAAAAATGTGAAAAGCAGTTAACTTGCATGTACTTTGTTCAAAGTTCAAGCTGCTCTCTGTTCAACAAGAAGAGAAAGACAAACTTGTGCTTTTAAACATGGACATTTCCTTTGCTGTCACTAAGAATCATACTGACTTTAGAGACAGTTGCAACTTTTTTGTTTCAATGCAGAAGGAAGTCACAGGAAAAAGATTTAGCCTGCAGTGCTGTCCAGTGTTGATTTCCGTCTCTAACAAATTTTGGGTAATGACACATATAAACAGAATTCAGTAGACCTCCTGGCTCATGTTCCTAGGACTGCTGCCAGCTTAATGAATTTTGCACCAAGATCTGCTTGGAGTTTTCACCCATGGTTTGACGAAACTGAAAGTATTAATGATCAGATGATTTAAGGCTTTTAAGATGTTGATGCTATCATCAAGCTTCACAGACAACAGGCCAGAGTCTTGGTTACAGTCTAGATGCGGTGTGCACAAGTCAGCATGTCATACAAAAAAACTGCATAAAGCTTCCTGTCATATACCTCTGATTTGGTTCCTGCTTAGCACAACCTTGTTCACCTGTGCTATGTTAAAATTAGCAGTGCTGCTCCAGCTTACATGAACCTTCAATGGCAACAGAAGGCCAGAAATAACTCAGTTAATGAATGAGCAGGGGAATACTGGCCATACCTTTTTTGTACAGCTCCCACAGCCTTCTGCAGAACAGAAACTCTCTGTTTACTTCTACAGCTCTGGAAGATCATCCTTACTCTGCATCAGACTGGATGTTGATACAGATAGACTTTGCCTAGTAGACAGAAAAGATGATAGCTTTGAAAAGGAAGATCTAAGTCTTCTTTACTGGGCTCATTAAAGAGGATATTGACATTTCTATTAAAAATCATAGGGTATATACCAAATCTGGTTAGCAAATTAGGCTCAGGATTTCTAAGTTTTATGGAAAAGATCATAGGTCTTGTTAACTTAAAAGATCAGGAGCAAGTAATCTGAGCTTACATCTCTGAAATGTTTTAGATGTTAATGGTTCTAGAGGCTTATTTTCATGGCAAATGCCCTTGTCACTTGCTACTCCCTCTCTAAAAATTCTCTGTTAACGTATTACCAAAAGGGCAAAATATTGATTCCTTTCTCTTCTAATGGTCCCAGTCACATGARCTTATTTTAGTTTTCCAGTCAGCCAAAGAGTTGATGTCCTCTAGAATGTTTGTCAGAGCTACTTGAAAAACTATTCTTATTACCAAACAGGCTCCTTGGATAATATTGCTACTCTTTATAATAACGAGATATTTTCAAAACTTCTGAGACATTCATAACACAGGTAAATCCTACTGTCTTTAATTGTAGATAGAGCTAGGTTGGATGAGGTTCAAACCTCCTAAGCATTTGGAAATTACTACAGTAAAACTCTATCCTACCTTTGAGTCCAAGGGCAAGGAAATAGGACTAGTAATGTTTAGCACTCCACTAAGACCATTCAAACCAAAGTGTCCTGCAGGAATATCACCATTCTTTCAAAGCAGCAGCAGCATTAAAAAAAAAAGACATTTATTTTTTTCCTTTCTTTTGGGGTAAAGGTAATTTAAAGATATCCTGGTGTGTGAGATACAGCTGAGAGAAGTAGCGAAACAAGGGCCTTTTTTGACATACTGTGAATGGATATAGGGAGACTGATGTAACTAAAATTAGCAAAAGTTGATGTGAAAGAAGAAATCTTAACTAGCCACTGGCCTGAACATAAATAAGCAGGTGTAACAGCTGAAGCAGGTTTCAAGAAAGATTTGAACAAGGATAAAGTAGCAGTATTTTGAATTTTCCTGTGAACTTTCAGCGAGAGAGGCATGGGGGAAAACTCAGAATTATGTGACGGAAGAGATAATAAGCAAGCTGAACCAGCTGCCGCTGGGGACTCAGAGAAGCTTGATAAGCTAAGAGCTGGCTAGTACATTAGTAGGGAGTGCAGGACTTTCAGCTAAAAGGTGTCAGTTCCCCTCTGAGGTGGCTTTGTCCACAGGAGTGGCTGTGGAGCAGCCAACAGGTTGTACCAACGGCACTAAAAACGTGACACAAACCCACGGAGCCGATACCATAGCAATCGCGAAGGCCACGCCAGCTCTGGAACAGCGCCTTCTCCACCTTTTGGGAACTACTGCTGTCCTGTGCAGTGAGATGCTTTTAGAAAGTGAAGTACTGGGAACTCTTAAAAATAGATCTTTTATTTCCTGTTTTTTTTCCAGCTTATCTGAACTTCTGGACTCACTTTGTGGAGAAGAAGGGGGGGGTGGAAGAGTTGGCATTCGCTATTGTGTTTTCCCAGCTTCTTTGTCAACTGATTTGTGATAAAAGAAATCCACTTCAGCTTAGAATAACAGAAACGATATCAGGGAATTTACAGACAATGGAACGATCTGTTTTAGGCACCATTTTATTTAAATGGATTGTTTTCCCAGCAATAATGCATCCATCACATTTCCTTCAAGCTATCGCACAACAGTAAGTGAAGGTGTTTCCCTTGTACAGCACATGGAGACAAGGACCTCAAAGCTGTGTTAGTCCTAAGTGCCGTGTAGCTATCTGTAAATCGACATGGGCCAAATATTTTTAGTAGTGCGTAACTATAACGTGCAGTCACTTTTAGAAAGAGACTGCTCAGCAGAAACTGTAGCAAATATTTAGGAAGGTAAGAAAGAGATAAGGCATTAAACTGGGAACTGGAATGGGACACAAAAGCTAAGAGCTAAAAGGATAAATCAGAGAACTGTAGAGAATATGGGTGAGGACTTTGGTATGGGCGTCTCCTTTCAGTGTGGAATAGTGTTATGGTGCACAAGGCACCGTGCATGGTACGGCAAGAGGGACTGTCTGGCTGTGCCTCTCTGCTTGCTAYGCTGACGGGGAATCTCCATCTTTCAGTGCCTTTGCTTGACCTTCCCCCTTTGGTCTTGGTAAGCAGTTCGGAAGGTTCTTCCTAATTCTTCGTATTATTACAGCGTGTCTCTAAAGAGCACAAGCTCCCGTTGGAGATTACCATAACTCTTTCACCAAGTATCCCTCTTTTAGTTGTGTTTTTACAGAGTTTCACTATTCCTTTTGCCTGGCTCTGACCCCACTATAATACTTCATCCATTCAGATCAAGATATGGAGAAAGTTTTTAGACTGTAATATATTGTGTAGCTGGGGAAGGGCATCCATATATTGACAAGATTAAGGTATTTTTCTTATAAAGGACTTTGATTTGATTGTTCAGAATAAAAATATAGAATTTCTAGATTCTTTGTCAACAAGCTATCACCCCTTCAGTCATACTGTATTCATAGGTGTCGTTTTATCGGAAATATATGGGTAGTAAAATCTTCACTTAAACATGCAAGCCTCAACATCCTCTTTTACAGTTGCTTTGAGTTACTGATATGATAAAGATTTTTCACACAATATTAAGCCTTTAATTTTTTTCAAGAACAGAATTATCAAAATTAATGTTTACATAACTTTATCAATTGTGGGTTTTAAAATATTAAAAAAAAAAAAAAAAAAAAAAAAAAAAAAAAGCATCTGCCAGGGCTGAGCAGAGAGCTATATTAGATAACATGATAACATCTTGGAGTCTCTTCCAGATTTACCTATATAGAGATCCTGCACATACACAAATGCACATACCTATATATATGTTTTCCATTTATATAGCACTTCTTATCTAATATTAAACTTTGCAGAATTTATTCCTATTAATGAGGAACTAGTTCCAGGCATGTATTTAGATTCATATAACAATACTAATAATAATGAATAATGGTCAGGCCTAGAAACATTAAGTAGCATTAGCAAAGAAAAAGTCTTCTTTTTCAGGTCTGGAGTTCTGTGTAGAAAGAGTATAATTCCTGACTCTTCTATTGTAACTCTAGATCCAGGCACCTATGTAGTACATTGGACAGTGTTTTAGTCATGTTTTCTGTGGTGAGGAATTAGGTACCATACTTACTCTGTGCTAATGGTTAAGAATTAGCAGCCTTCAGTCTGCTGCTTTTATTAACTGAGCAGTTAATTCTGCAAGATGCTTTTAACACACAAYAGTTAAGAAAAGGTCTGTCTTGAAGGATTTTCTGCCTTAAGTCAATGTAAAACAGGAGGAAGAAAATGAACTGGATTGTCACTTTTGCTGGCACTTGCGATCTGAGAATCTTTGGTATTAAGGATTAAAACTTGCACTCATTACAAAACAAAAGTCAGCCAAAAGATGCTAGTAACTGGTCTAACCTTTGTGGCTGCAGAGAAACTTGAAAATATGATCCATAAAAGCAAAATACTTCCAAATATAGTTTTTAAAGGTACTTTTTGATTTTTAGTCAAAATTTATGACCTGCAGAAAGTGTGTGGGTGATGCTTCAGGTTCTGGCTCCACGATATCTGTATATTTGTTGTGAAGTGATTTTTTTTTTTTTTTTTTTTTTTTTTTTGAGAGGAGAGAATTCAGTCTACTTTGGAACATTTTTGTGATTTCTAGTTAATTGTTGTCAGCAGGATTGTGAATTTTATGATGGAAACTGGGTCCTGTCAACTGGTAGGATCTTTGAAAAGAAGAGAGTGTGTTTCTCCTACCTAAATCTATTTACATATATATATACACATATACTTATCCAAATATATATATATACACACACCAGCAACTGACAAAAAATGGAGTCTGTATATCTTACGTTGCTGCTGAAGTTGCAAACAGAAGCTTAATGCAATCCTAATAGGCTACAGAGATGCTGTTAGCCAGAAGCTGTATCTGTTCAGTTCCACCTAGGGAAACAGATGAATATGAAAACAGAGGATGGGGAACTTCGGGCTCTTTCTTCATTTTTTGTTCTGAAAAAGTGATAGAGAAAAACAAATTTCCTAAAACTTACGAGTTTGGAGTCTGAAGAAAAGAAAATGACAGGACTTACTCTCTACTTTCCAGCTAAGTTTGAGTCTTTTAACAGTGTTGTAGTTAGTCCAGGAAGCTAAACTACCCTTGCAACAGTGAAACAGAATTAGAACATAACTCAGAAAGGTTAATTAGTACCCCAATGGGCTGTTGTCAACACTGCTTCTTCGAATTGGCAAAATTCTTAGAAGAGCACAGAAGCACAGAGCAAAGCAGGAAAACACGTGAAGTGGCAGGAAGTCACCTCTGGTCTTTTCCTCCCCTCCTCCCACTCCAAAAAAAAAAAAAAGTTAATTTGCAGTTCTACTTTTCATTAGCTAGTCATTATATGGTATACCTAATGTGTACTTGATAGCACAGATTTTTACATTCTGCAAAGTTGAAATACCACTTATTTCCCTAATAATTGATTTTTAGAGCATTACAATATGTAAATGACTGTCATTTTAAATACATCCAAGACTCCTTCAAATAGAAATCAGAATGCCTGTGTACAATAATGCACTATCACACCTATGCTGCACTAATAATATTGCAGTTCTGATGTTTAAATTGCATCTCACAAGCATCATGTTAGCACCAACAAACAATGCCCTTCTCCAATTTTAAAGTGTTATTATGAGTGCGTAAAATTATCTAGCCATTTTATCTGAAGAGCAAGAATGAAATCCTGGCCTCACTGAGGCACAAGGCAAAAATTTTACCCTGGAAATAGAAGATAATAGAGCATATAATATTTTAAAGTGTGACTTCTATGACATTGATTCTTCTTGCAACTTGGGACCCTTTCTACCCATTTCTGCATTCAAATAACAGCTTGGGAGTTTTTTTGGTTCTCTCCCTACAGCCTTTCAGCTCATATAACCCAGCACAAAGGCACAACACCTGCATGGACTTGAGAAAGTTGAGAAGTGTACCAATACTAAAAACTAAGCAAAAGAATCAACTTGCTGCAATTATGTCCTTCCATCCCCTGCTGAGCAGAAGAGAGGGCTAATACAGTGTTTCCACAATGTGACTTTCAACAAATTAATCTAAGTCAAAATAAGAACACTACCCACCCAAATGATTATTTATCACAATGAGAAAACAAATGTTCTGTTGAATTATCAATTGATTTTTTTTTTAATTCTTCCCTCATCTGAAGTGTAAAGAATTCTTGTTTACCTTTCTATTCCCTCCGGTGACTGAGGAATTACATATGGCTTGAGATCATCCTTCTGAGGGAGGCAGTGGTCCCTGTTAGTGATTCATGTGAGTGCTGCGCACCACTGAGAAAGTCTAGGGCAGCCCCAGCCGTGCCCTGCTGCTCCAGGGGCTGCTGAGCCTGCGAGAAGTTGCTGACCGAATGGGGCAAAGCTGAGCATCAGAGGGCTACATTCAAACCAGTCCCAAGGTAGAGTAGGACCTGCGAGCCTTATTGTTTTCGTTCCTGACATTTAATATATCTCTTCATRCTGCACTTTATCCAAGTCTACCATGGGTCAGGAAGTATGATTATAAGGCTAATTAAAAGTGACAAAATTCTCACAGCAGATACCAACACCTTGCCATGTTACATGATCCTAGCACCACATCACCGTTTTCTTCTCATCAGTTCACCACCATTCAAATAAGCTGTTTATTTAACGCCCTTGAGTGGCAGCAGAGACCTAGATCTTACACTGGCTTGTGTTTCGAAGGTTACAAAGGCACTTTTAATATTTAGAACTCACTAAGGCACAGCACTCACTCTACCAAAGTGAAACGTCGTGTTACAGTGATGCAAAGCCACTTCAYTCCCTTATGCCCATATCCCAATTAAGGCTTGAAAAAGAAGGCTGTGAATGTGTGATTAAAAATATACGGAAAAATGTGGTTTTTTTCATCCACTTGTGTCATACACATTCAATAGAGAAATCTGCTCTCACCTCCGGTTACCTGACATCCAAAGTATTCATTTTCCACTCATTCAAAAATGGAAACTCCTTTCTCTTTACTTTAAAAAGGTAGTTTAACTGTAATTGGCTTCACACTGGCTTTTAGTTACAATTACCTCTAAGTAAAACAGTATGAAGGTACACAACTCAATCCTTTCAGTCAACAGAAGCTTTTGACAGTTTCTCCCCACAAAAGCATTCATTACCGTCTGAATTTTGCTGTCATGTCAGATAACTTCTGCTCTCAAAAGGCAAAGACTTGAAGCACCTTCAACACTGGTTTTCACACATATTTCTGACACATTTAATAGGTGAGAATTCATCAGCATGAGAGAGAGTTTAGGCCAAGGGTGAGATTCAAAGGCTGATTGGACATTTGTATGGATAAACAACACCACTCCAGGTTACACTGATCCTCTACAACCCCAAGACGTTAGAAGAAATGCAAACTTGCAGGCTATGATAACACTGCAGATTAGCTGAATGATAAGCTAGGAAGTTACTTTCTTTCAGATATCTTGCTTAATACGGGGTTTCTTACATCTTTCTCTTACAGTTTGCGATAGACATGGTTAAAGACAACATCCCCAGCTGGAGAGCTCTACTGGGCAATTGCTAATTCTGTAATTTTCCTGCAGATAAGCACTTGCTCCTGCAATTCTTAACACCATAGAGCTTGCTCTTGCTGTTCATCATCCTGACTGAAGCAAAGCCACTTTTAAATTCTTTGAGAAGCATAAATCTGGTCAGTGACCTGTTATGTTCTTAGCTGCATCCTGTGCATTTAAGACCTCTTTGGTGAAAACTGAGCAGGTATAGTCATGCTCTCTTCCTGAACACTGCTGATTGACTGCCAGATTTATGATACACCCATCACTGTGGCCTCCTTACCTTCACTGCCTTCCACTCCAGAAGAAGGAATCTTCTGGAAAGAAAAATGATGTGACCATATAATTAAAGATGGCATCATAACACAAATATGTAAGAGGATCGAACATGATAGGCAGAGATCTGTGAAATCCTGCCATTTCCCAAACACGGAGAGTCTGATTTTGTCACCAAAATATTCTTCAAGTGCAGCCCTTATGTCAGTCAGGCACACTGACAGGCAGTAGAAATGAGGAGTTAGTCTTTGTCTGTGCCTTTCTTCAGAGCTCTCAGAGTGGTGTTGGATAAACAGTGTTCAATAGCCTTTGGGTACAACTTTTGTGGTTCAACTGACAGGCTGCACAGAAATACAGTTTGATGTGATCAGTACTTCCCTTGCTTTGACAGAAAGACTGTGGAAGAAGAAACGCTGTGAGGCAAATGTTACACAGGCTGGAAGGCCACAGCAGCTCAAGAGTAGAAGAGGAGCTGCATCCTCAGTCTCCTGACCTAATGAGGTGCTCCACCATGCAACCAGCCTCTCATCATCTTGCAGGATTTCTCCTTATAAGGTTGTAAACCTATTTACAGTGGCAATTTTTCTGGACTCTATCAGCCAACACAATGAAAGATGGGGAATAGGAACATTTTGGGTCAGTTCAGTGCAGGCAGCTCAGTATGCATTGGAACCAAAGAAAAGAACAGTGCTGAAAATTCACCATCTAGGCTTAAGTTTGAGGAAGACATAGTGAAGACTTCTTATAGCATCACTCCCTGTAGTAACTTACTGTTCTGCTCCACATGACTCCATCAATGGGCTTCCTTCGCTGTCTAGGGTAACTAGTCAAAGTTCATTTGACCCTGCGAGGCAGAAATACTCACTAGTAATTCTGTACTACTGAACAGTTGGTACCAAGTTAGACTGTCAGGGGGTTAAGCTTTATGATTTAAGGCTCCAGTTAAAAAAAAAAAAAAATCAGTCAGATACACTTGCATTATTTTATACACATAAATCCCTAGGAACAATAAGCCAAATCCTCCTATTTTCCATTATAAACCTTTTGCAGGCCGAGGGGCTAGAATTCCAGTTGCTTTGTACAAGACAAAGTAGGATTGGCTCAATGTTTTTTTTTGTATAAGATTTAGTTCTTTCTCCTATTTTGTCCATCTCTCATGAGAGTTTAATACAATAAATTGAGTAACAAAACAAAAATGACTGCTGCCCAGACTAATCTGAAAATACTAACTTTCCCATCTTTTTCAACATCACTTACAGTTCCTCATATGGTAATAATAATAATAAGAGCAAAATTCTGCAGCTAAGGTTTTAAAAGGCAGTCATATTTAATCAGTTAAAAGAAAATTAATTTGTCAAGCTGGTTGACAGACTAGTCACCCCAAGCAGCTGGTGTAATCCTACTAGGGCAAGTTCCCAGCTCTGTGGCAACACTGGTAATGTATTTGCTGAGCTGATTACATTTTCTGATATCTCAGAGTTAAGTAAAGAGGGAAAAGGGAATGGAAATTTAAGGTGGGAACTGCTTGCTGCAAAAGTCAAGAGAAGAACTTAGGCATTAAGGAATAGAAAATAAAGAAAAATAACTGCAATTAGATGTTGTCTGGGTGGCTCAAAAAGATTTCAGTAGCTCCCTCCTGACTCCTTAACTCTGTTTATTGAAAACCTTATTTTGATACAGAGAAAGTAACACTCCTTATAATTACAGGATGAAGTTACATCAAGATGTTTATAGCATTATAGCTTACTCCAGAATAAGACAGAGCATTAACTAGGGATTGAAACTTTCTTTGATAGTTAAGCAGTTATTAAAATCAAAATGGACTTCTCTGTTGATAGCTCTGTTGTTGTAGCTGAGGGCTACAAATGAACTTGTATCTTAAAGGTTCTTTGAAGACTTTCAATTTTTCTTACTCATTAGATAGTCTTCCTGATTATCTAAATTTCTCATATAGTCATTCTCTGATCCCTGTCAGACAGGGAATGGTGGTCTTTCTCCTATAAGGAGATTTAAGGCATAGAGGAGTGAAGTTACTGCTCTTGATGACTTCAGTTATCCAGATAGAGATGAGAATGAAGCCCAGGCATCTGCATTCTCAATGTATTCCTTTAAGCAATAGATCATCTTCCTCACCTAATTATACTGAAAATAATACTCACAAATTCAGCATTCAGTTCTCTGTCCTGGATATTACTGATTCTGTTGGGACAGCATTTTTTGTTCATAGTGCAACAGTGAAATCCAAAAGGAATCGATCACAAATCACCTACATGACTTGTTTTGGAAGGGAAAGATAAGATTCTTATCTTTGATGACTCTGCCATACATCTTGGCTAATACCTAGATCTTTCCAATATGTGTGTGTGCCTCATCTCATAATATTATTTTCTGCTATAGAAATTGTCTTTCTTGAAAGAAAAGCTATTTTATAGCTGTTCAAAAATAAACCACCTATGATTGAAAATTTATGACAGAAATCACTTTACTGATGTGAGAACCAGCTATTCAACTAGAATTCTAGCACTTCCAGCAGACTAGTTGTTGTCCTTAAGAGATAATTTACAGTAAATTTGTGATTTCAGCATTGTATATAACCTGCTGCACATAGGAAAATTCTCTGAGGAGTGCTATATCTTTTCTCATTATAACTGGGAAACATTTATCTTCTTAGCATTAGATGCATGGAGAAAAGATGACTCAGCAATTAGACTACTGCAGTGAATTCAATGCCTCCTACTTAATTTCTTGCCCTTGTCTTTAATTTTTTTAATATAGAAAAGAAATCACATCAAAAGCACTACCTACTGTAAATGGACACGTAATGTATTTCAGAAGTTCTTAAGTCATGTAGTGCTATATTTCCCATCAGGATGAGGATGATATGTACAACACTGAAGATGATCTATGAGAAGAGATAGAGTGTAAAGAGATCTGAAGATAAATCACAGAAAACTTTGGAGGAACAGAAAGGCATGTATCAAAGTCTTGGAACATCAAGTTCCATGTTGAACACCTTTTATATCTACTTGACTGGTCCTTGGGATATAATCATGTCTTAACTATACTTACATTTGCAGTGAATATAGAAAGGTTTAACATTTCTTTTCCATTACTGGGAAAGGATACTATGTAAAAAGACAGTAAAAAAATAAGACATAGACAGAAAATAACAAGCCAAACTGAAATATTCAAAACATTTTCCTATTGAAATTCAAAAGCATACCATAATTTGAAACAAAAAACCCCTCTCAGTTGATCCAGTGAATAATTGAAAGGAGTAAAGAACTGTGAAGACACCATTAATATTTCCTTTAATATTTTTAAATATACTAAAAAATTCAGCCATTTCTTTAATGTTTGTTAATGAAAGAGAACATACATATGTCTGATAGAACACTCTTACTACCTTTAATCATATTGGAGCAACATCAAGGCTTTGATCCTTGAGGGAAGGTGGACCTCAGTTCCCATGTGAAGCAGTGTTTGCTACAGTGGGGATCAACATGGGGATAAGGGTTGCCTCCTGTTTCTTACTTAAACTTCGTGGTCCAAGTGTGTATAAATTCTGCTGAGATAACCAGATGTTCTAGATCTGCAAAAGAAACAAGAATGACGATACAGGTGAATGAAATCTGAGGACAGGCAAGAGAACACAAACTAGCTTTTAAAGTCACTCCCTCGGAATTTTCAGCATGTAAAGCAGAGCTTGCTAACCCTCAGATAATTTGTTAAATTGTTCTTATAAAAGCACATAGTACATTTTATACTGCGTCAGCAAGCCAGGCACGCTCCATTTACAGCATCGAAAGGACATGAACTTGAACCTCTGCTGAAACGGAGACCATCCTAGATAGTGCCCCAAGATTAAATAATGTTTTGAAACCAAGTTTAACGTAAGTCCTCTGTCCTCAGTGGAGCAAGTTATCACTAGCTCTGCAAACAGCAAAGAATATCTTATGTTTCCCAGAGTAAAAAGGACCCCACATACTGAGAATTAAGCCAAAATCAGAACAATCTCGCTGTGTATCTTGTTTACTTTAGTTGCATATCTTGGGGTAATGAACTAATCACTTTGCAGTGGGCAAAAGGACAATAGTTATAAAGGTTCAGGCCACCAAGCATTTATGACTTTCACGTACACACACACATCTTCCTAAGACAGCTAACATACAGGAAACCGAATAATTTTCCCACTTGAAATAATAGGAGAAAAGCTGATGAAGCTGGAGAGCAATTACATTTTAAATACTGGTAAGTGGATTGGTGTTATTTCATTTCTATCTTTAGTAATGATAAACATAGCGCACAGAGATTCATAAACTCAGAGTACTGAAACCCTCATGTACTCCTGTAAGAGATACAGTTAAACCTCTTCTCCTACCATTGAGTGAAAATGTAGCAACTGTTTAACTGAAGAAGGAGATAAAACAGTCCCACAGAAAACTGTCTTGCAGTGGAAGCAGGTATGAAAGGACACTTTTAATTCAAAAATACTGTTGGAATTACACACCGTTCTTCTTCCCTTTTTTACCTAATTTAAAAACATTCCCACAGGTGATAATAGAAGTCTTTTTTTTTCACATTTTTATAAATTCTGAAGAACCCAGTTGTCTGAAAATTCAGACAGAACTTCCTCACCATGAATAAACCGTGAAATGCTTTTAAAGCGAATGAGCGTTTTAAAGAGAGCTTATTTATTACCTTTGTGAACACATATCATTTTGGAGCTGACTGACTTTTTGCCTTGACAGCATATCCTGATTCTACATAAGAACACAAAACGGTTCCTAACCTGCCACAACAAGGTTTAACCGCTGGCTAAAGTACTCCCGTCTAACGTTCAARCACTGCCGAGCACTCAGCCAAAGGCTCGTGTCGAGGCCCTCTCCCTCGCGCCGGACAGTCCGCCCTGGCGCCGSGGAGCGGTCCGCCCCGCTCCGCCAGCCCAGCTGCTGCGGACGGGCAGAGCGTGTCGGTGGCTGCCAGAGCGGAGGGGGAGCAGCAGTTGCAGCAGTGTCATCTTAAACCTCTAGGTAAATTTCCTATAGATTAGGAGACAGAGGTCCCAGGAAGGCAGAGCGCGGAACTGCCTGCCTCTGCTAGCTAGCCCGTACCCGACCACTGGGCACCACTCCTGCGGGCCGGTTGCCCTGCGGAAAGGCAGGCTTCCCGGTTTGAGTGGGTGTCCTCTAAGTCTCTCCTCACCCTACATCTGTTGGCTACATGCCAACACCTGGATGCCACAGGAAAAGCAGAGGGTGGCTCTTCAATCCCTCCAGCTCTCCCGCATGGTACATATCGCAAACCACAGGGTAACCTTGAGAAAGATTTGGGCTGTTTCATGTGACAGTGCACAATTACAATGCGTTTAGGATGTTACACCACCCAGCACCGCGAAAGGCAGATATCCAGAAGGCCTCTGTTCTACATGGGTGCAAATGAGGCACTTCCTTGCATGTTTGAGTTAACTAAGGATGAATACAAAATCGTACAAGCAAATTAGCACTGGCAGGTGTAGTCAGTTGTTTTTCACCTGCACATATACAATTAGGTCACAAAAAATTCAACGTACCTCCCAACATTAGTTCAAAATACAGGAGTCAATTTGATTAATAGCCTGAAGTAAAATCTTTTGCTAAATTTAAACATACACATATTATTTGGGTTGCTGTCTCATTTGCCTTTGTCCGTGTACGGAGGTATGACCAACGTGCCTTGTGACTCATACCGAGAGACAAGAATAGAATCAATGAACTGCTTGAATGTTTACAGCAGGACTTGCCAGGAAGGTTCCTTGTTCACCATTTTAGATAAGAGTCTAATTGCAGTTTGTCATAGGAAGTYCAATTACTCTGAAACATAAAAAAATCTCCATGACTTTATTAAGCTTGTCTCAGCTAAAATTTGCTATTTTCCTACTTTTCATTAACTGAACTTTCACATAGGTCTTATATTATTGTGACACTGCAGGAGATCTTTCAGCAGAAACAACAGATGCAGCGAACTGCCAAAGTGAACCATCCATTTCCAATTGCGTTCTGAAGGAGGGTGATAACTCCTTAAGTAGATTATCAGAAAACTTTCTCACATGATGTATCTCTCTAGTCATTCAAAAATACAAAGAAACTGAAGAAAATTTGGAGAAAATTACTTACATAGTTCACATTTAGATCTTCTAAGAACCATCAAAAATTTCAGCAGGGTTCTTACTGAATTCTATGAATTCTAGTTTTATTATCAGTGTTACTACCTCTCCAGAGAGGACTGTGCACACTAGAGCTGTGAATAAATTAACTATGAAACAAAGGTACAAACTCAAATGTTCACTATTTTTCTAGGTCCTGGAACAGTAGGCTTTCTGCAAAGGTGTTCCAGTCAGATGCAAAGACACTTTTACTAACTTTTAATTTGAAAAATGTTTTATCAAGGTAGGTTTGGTGTTAATAATCCTCTAAAAAGGCAATGAGTGGCCAAACCATTTCATTTGTGAGTATAGCACTATGGCTGGAGCTTTTCCTTTGGGCTATTTCTTAAGGAGGCAGCACATGGATCTCTTTCTGAAGGATAAGCAGATCTAAGCRTGAAAAAGAACTTTGAAATCCTCTAGAAATCTCCAGGAAAAGAAAAAAACATATAACTAACATATGTAGTGATTTTTTTAAAAGAAGTTCTATGTCATGCTCCTTTTTTTACTTCTGTGGGTTAGTATGAAAAATAATTCACTCTGAGTCAACATTTATGTGGAAGAAAAACCCCARAACTGGAAAGAGGCTGACCTGTGACTGTGCTTACAGGCATCTTCACTTGAGGGTCTCTAAGGTCTCCATACTCCCATGGTTTGAATTGCTCTGCACAAATAAATCCACAGTCTGAAACTGTGCTCAAGCACAACAGTGTTCAAGCATAACTATATTGGCTTGTCTATGTCTGCCATGTATATTTGTGTTCTCCTTCTTCCTTTACCTTTTCTGGGAGGGCCACTGCAGAGCTGCTGTTGCTCGTGACCAATATATGACTCCTTTGAGGCAGTAACAAATCATACCTGTCTGTGAGCCTGCTGTGGAACCTGTGGAACCTGTGGTTTTATAGCTTAGCAACTTCAAACAGAGACAGGTACGAGATTGTTCTTCTACCTCTGGCAAAGTAAATAGCAAATGCCTGTATGTGCTGTGACCTTAATGACACAAACAGGTGTTGCACAAAAAAAAAATACCCCAAAGTCTCCTCTTTTCCTCCTTCCATTTCATTTTTTTCTTTCCTAATCCTTCTGCTCTTTTAGGCTTATTCAACATCTAATCAGTTTGTTACAAAATATTTCAGATCTTGTGGCTAAACATCTCGGAGAACGTATTTTTGGTTCTGTGCAGAATAACGGTTTGGAACTCACCATTTTTGACCTCATCTGATCTTTACCTTCACTTGACTTTCTGATGTTTCTATCTGAATAGCTTTTTGTCTGATCGCTTTTAAGAGCTAAAACTCAGTTCCCTCTACATTTTTTTCCAGTACCTCACCATTATTAGACGGATAATCTCTTTTCTCTCCCTCTTCATGCATTACTACTTAGTCATTCCAAGATTACTGCTAGATCAAAGCAACATAAGAACTCACTGTGCTGGTTTCATATACAGCTATKTAGGCATTTATGACTTTGAGTTCTTACAATCTACATACACAAGACAGATAAAGGAAAAGAAGTAGACAAATGGCTGACAAATGTTGCTGTAGCAACAGCATGGTCAGGAATAAATCCGAGTCCCTAGTAGACCCTGCTTCTTCATCTAAAATCCCTCTTTTCATTTTATGCACCAAGTATCTGGAAAGTTATTATTTAGCTTTGAAGTTTTCAGGTGATAATAACTCATTGTGAGTGTCTTTCTTTGCAATAAAATCATCTCACTTGAACAAGTGGGAAGATCTAGTCTGAGCTGGGGAAAAGCTGTCATCAATGGCTGTGAATCACACAAACTTAATTTGCATTTCAAGCTGACCTGCTGCATCTCCCTGTTTCTTGCTGAGAAATTTATTGAGATGATGCTGTGTCTGTCCACACAGTCCTCCATAGCAAGGCACTGATGATACTGTGGATCAGAGTGGGCAGCTTTCACCTGCATTCTGAAGTACTTGCTAGTATTAAACAAAAACTGTAAGAGTTGGGTTTTTTTTAACTGATAAATTGTTCTGGAGAGGGAAAGAAGCAGTCGTGTTGGTTCTCAGACTACATTTTTCCACAATACTAACTTATCCTGCCTCTCCAGTGACAGTGACACAGCAATGCCTTTAATTACATGAGAGAGAAGGCATTTGGTGGCGACAGAGTCGTCACATATGGGAAAAGTCTCACAATACCCAAAGACTGCTATTCGGGCAGCASTCTGAATGCTGTCCAGCTTCCTTGTGGTCAACAGTTATTTTCATCAGAGGCTGCTAATTGGTCTCTGAGAGGTGAACCTGGGGAATGTAGGCTAATTCTTAACGGCCACCTACGTCATCATATACGACATACTTCTAGGAGAGAGGCTGAAGGGAGGGTGGGCAGGAGAACAGACCTGCCACGCCACCTCCAGTAAGTGCTCCCCTAGGAGGGCAGAGCGATGTTCRGATCCAGCTTGTGCTGCCATTGACAAATGGGCCCAGCTGGGGTCTGATGGCAAGAGGCTTGGGTCTCTGTGCCCGCCAACACAACCCTCTCCCACCAACTGCAGTCAGGCAATTTCCGTTCTCCTGCTACGACCCACTGAGGGTGTGAGACGCTGAATTTGCACATCTGGGCCCTGGTGGCAAAGAGACATGCTAAGTGATGGCAGATGCTTGCTCTCAGTTTACACATGTRGTGCTTACAAAGGCTTATCAGGAAAAAAAAAATAGCACTGAGTGCTGTGATAAGGTCTGCCTTTACCGTTAGTTTAAAGTTGGGAAAGATATAAAACGAAAGAGCTGGAAAACTACAGGAGGATTGGTGAGTGAGGCATCACATAGCCTGCACTTTCATCTAGATGAGATGATTTTTAGGAGAACTTATGCTTTTTGTGGATCTGGGTTGAATTCAGTAACACCTTATAGCTGAAAAAGCTGATCAAAGGAACTGTTTTTAAATATTAAAACATTTTCCTTTGACTGTGCTTGAATGAAATATTTCCTCTTGGAAACACTGAAACATTTTTATTTTGATGTTTTCCTTTTTGCAAAAGGTATTTTTTTTTTGCAAAAATGTACCTAATTTTAAATATCTAAAAAAGAGTATTAAATAACCAGAAAATTAGTCCAAAAGTAGAGCTTAAAGGTGAATGAAATATTTCAGTTTGACCCCAAATTAAAATTTTTGTTTCCCTGAAACATTTCTTCTTCAGTTTGCTCAAAATAAAATCACTTTACTAGAGCCGAGATACACTGAATAAAAAAACACCTTTATTTTCCTATAGAGTAAAGGATATCAGTAATTCTTACAGACACAAGTTATGGAAAAAATATACAAAGGTTGAGCAGAGAAAGATGGCAACAGTAAGCCTTTTTACAGACTTACTACTACTGCAGAAATATGCCCTTGTCACTCTTAGATAATTTTGTTTCTGGAAATCAAAGCAAAACAATTTGGAAAGATGCTACTCTGTGTGTCATTGGCAGTAGGAGCAGACAAAAAGAGATCAGCAATGGAAAATATTCCTGCAGAGGATGCCCAGCTTTYTGACATACCCATTCCTAGGTTATTGCTTGGTTTAGAAGAACATTATATTGCATTGGATGTTTAATATTAGCACTGCATTAAATCACAGATACAGAGCTGAACCCACAGAAAACATTTTCCAGCCTAGGCAGTCAGGCCAGCAGCTTAGCTGAACCTACAGCTCGCTAGACAGTTCTTGGCAGATCCCTGAGACAGAGAGAGCCCAGAGGAGGCTGATCAAACTGGCAAGTATCACCAAGTATTCCAGCAGCAGAAAGGAAAGGACAGGAGAAAGGCAATAAGAAGCTCACAGAAACGGTCCTTGAAAAATCAAGTTAATTTCTTATATGAGCTTGAGTATCAATTCCTTTCACCTTCTAGCTTTAGAAATGTTATTACCAGTTAATAATACAAAGCGTGCCGGACAAAAATGGTGAAGAAAACAGTGGTGGTAATCAGATTTTGTCTGACCAGTTTACAAAAAAAACAAGACCTTTCTGGTAACGCTTAGCAAGCAAAGAGCAGAGCGGCTGTACAGTCATTCCGTGACATGACCTCTTTATGTGGTTACATACCTGTGAGGGACCACAAACATAATCCTTTCAGCTTTGATAACACAGGCCTCCATCCTGGAGAAACCATATGGGAACAGGAGGTCCTATACATCTGTGGCCAGCACAGTGCACATGTACAAAGATGAATTTCAGTTAGATATCAACGACAGACTGAGATGAAGAGGGACAGTTCGTGCTTCTCAGCCTTTGGTTCCTCTTGGCAGAACTTGAGAAATGCCATACCAAGCACTCGTTCACTTCACTGTTTCTACCTAACAAAGAGCTTGGTTAGAAAGAACTCCTTCCATTTGGGTTCAGAAGGATTTTTTGCAACCCAAAGAGACATGAACAATTACTTTAATTAGATTCTTTAGGAACTGATTGAGTCACCAGGGAAATGTTGATAGGGAAGTATCACTTCAATTTAACATGCACACACAGTGAATACAAATTGCCAAAGAGAAGTTTAAACTCCATTTTTAGAGAATGCGTAGAGGGAGCACTAGAAATCTCAATGTTCACAGCAGCTTGAAGAAACTCTGAGACTGAACTGAGCTGTCACATAACAAAGTTCTTACTCTGTAGTTTTTCATAGCACTTCAAAGTTCTTACTTTACAGCTAGGGATAGCACTTCATTGCCCACAGCCTAGATAATGCATATAATGTATATGCTTCCTATTCCACATACCTGTGACTTACAGTCTTCCCTGGATCCCTTGATCAAAGTCAAGAGATATTTTCTTTGCCGTAATTTTCTTATGTGGCTGTGGTGATATTACTTGTTAGGGAGGTATAAAAGGCTTATTGCAGGCTGGTCCCCAGGATACTCTGTCTTGACTGTTTTTTCTTCCTCAAAATAAAAAAGGAATAAAGAGATTGCAGAACACTAGCCTAATTAACACAAATATATGTGACTTATCAGAGTACTCAAATGGAAGAAACGGTAAAGGGGAATAAGACATGACTTTTCAAAAGGATTTCAGTTCAGCCTGCAATAGTTTACATAGAGATCCACCAAATCTCAAAATAATTAGGCCTGTTTCTAATATAACAAAGCAAATTGTTCAGATCTTTTCCTCTTTAAATTCACATTATCTGTAATGACCTCATTGATAGCGGAAGGGTGAAGATCAGAGAGATCAAGTCTTTTGTGGAAGACAACACAGCTCTAAAGGTCTTTTCCATTGATTTCATAAACCTCATTCTTTTTCTTGGAAATACTGTCACAAGACAATCAGGCAGTTATCAGATCAAGTGTATTTCCTGCCACAGCTGGGTCTGCGATCTGCAGCAAGAAGGGACAATATCAACGCAGATGGCCTCAAAAAACATGGCTCAAATGAAAAAGTACACACACATCTCTCTCTGCCTTCTCAAAGCCTTGCCCTTTCCACTATTACTGAATTGAAGGGGGCCTTCATACCTATTAAATATGAATGTATTCTCATCTACCACATCCATGCAAAGACAACCCAAAATTAGGAAGAGCTTGATTTTAATACCATGCTGAGAACATGCTGAGAGGTTTATTCACGGAGTCTCCTTGCACCAAGAACTAGTTCTGCTTTAGAGCAGAACTCCCACACGTTCTGTTTTATTACCAAAGCTCACATTTTATAGGCAATTCCTAATCCTCATGTTATTTTGTTACTCAGACAAATTTATCTAAACCTATCTGCAAATTTTTGCAAATACAGACTGTGCTCACTGAGGATGTAGGAGTTTGGGACTAGCTTTGCAAGGCAATACAAATGAGATGGTTTTCCTTTACTTAAAAGATTCAAACCAGAAAGCTCTTCAAACCACTTGAAAACTCCTATTTGCTGCACTTAAAGAGGCAAAGGCTGACAAAATGAGGTTTAAACACCCTGTCCCTACAGTCTAAGCCTTAGCAAAGGAAGTGCTGTAAACTTAGAAAAAAGGACTCCTGGGATCTCTTCTTGAATGTCACCTTTTAATTCTAGGGGTGAAAATCTACAGTTTTTTTGTAACTTGGGTTTTACATTCTAAAACGATGGTACCAACATGCACTTTTATTCTATACACCGAGCTCCTCAAATGAAACATTAAGAGTATACAGTTTAAATATCCAACTGATRTGAGTTAGTACTGACTTCAGACTGATTTTCTAGTTTACCCCAACTGAGGATCTGGCCAAATAAGTGTCAATTTTTTTTTTTTTCATAATAGCTCTTCCTTCACTAACACTGTATGATTTAAATGTGTTTTTCTGTTGTCCTTCAAGAAAATAAAAAACTTCACATTTGCTGATTCAGAAGGTGTATCAAATGGGRTTGAAAGAACAAATATGATTTTTTTTAGCATAAATAAACTCTAGCATGCCTAGAGTTACTTTGGGATCTATCAGGAATATTGAAAATTACACCAAAGCTTATAAAAACAGTTTAAGTGGAATGTGATCCAGCTTAAAGCTAAATATAATAAAATACGTATGGAGAAAAAACGAACTAAATCACTGTTTTACATCTTTTTCCTATTTGCATATTTGTAAAATATTCTCCAATGGATGCAGAGATCTATTTATCACAAATTGAAGCTGACCAACACAAACTTGGTCACAGAGTCCCACATGGTGTTCCACCAACCCTCAGGGATCATTAGATGAAACCAGCTGAAGCAGATTTCCAAATATTTCTGTATGTTACTCACAGATACATCCCTCAGATCTCCAGACATGCTGCTACAATATAAAGAAATGGATGTGGGATATGCTATTTGCACACCCAATATGCATGTTGTAATTCAGTACAGTAGAAAAGAGAGTGATTGGTAGGATGAGTGAAGGCATCAGGTACTACTTGCCAAGCATCCAACTCCCAAACCAAATCGTGATGTCAGTCACATCAATATCAACCTGAAACAGCTGCTCTGAAATTAATGGATTTGCACCTGCATGGCTGAGTGCAGAATCTAATACTCAGCCTATAATTTAGAGGAGGAGTGCCMTGATATCTTGCTATTTTCCACATTTTTGATTGCCCTAAAATGCACTCTAAGTCTTCAATGCGCATTATTGGCTTATGGAAAAGTTACCATCATCAAATTAATTTACTAAAGACAATTCTGTTCCACTGAAAGTTTTCATAACCACGTAAATAATAGAAAAGAAAGCAAAAGGAAAAGGACAGAGAAGTTAGAAGTGTTTGATTTTACTTTAGCCATCACCTAATTATAGTATTGAACAAAACATCAGCTTTCCATTTCAAACTTGAAATACTAAAGTTCTAAAGCACTGCTAGTTAGTAGTTATGGTGAAACTTTGGTTCTGTATTGAATATACTGTCCTACAAAAATGTTAAAATTAATAAGATGTGGATTTGTGAATAAATTACTAAAAATAGATTAGAAGAATTTCAGCACTAAGTAAATAACGATGTTCTGGGCTCTCAAATACTCTGAGAAGACACTTAGCACTAGGTTTACAAGAAACTAAACTTAATTATCATTAATTTTCAAATGTGAGACACAAAGGTTAATCAAACAATGCAGCTTTTAATCAACCCCTTTCCATTCTCTGTACAGTACTTGTGAGTTGACATTTAATCTCTAATAGTCTGCCAGCTAGGAATGTTGATGTGTAATGGGAGTTACAACATATAGGGAGCTGCCTAATACTTGCTTTCTCAAACTGTGGAATAACCAAATAGGAAAGGTACACAATAAAGCCAAACTGCAAAAAGAAAAACAAATGCATTCGGTGCTGCTGAAGATTTGCCATCGAAATCCCTAGATATGTAGTCTGTATCCATTGCCAGAATAAAAATAGTAATTACTAATCCAAACTTTTGAGTGGAAATAAGTAAGAAATGTTATATGAGTATTTGCACTTCTAAAGTTTAGGCTGAATTGTGCTAAATTAGAAACATTCAATTTAACTAATTTTAGCTGAAGCCTAAGGGAGAGAGAGGGTGCTCTCCCTCTTTTTTTTTTTTCCAGTCTCTACTTGCTGCTAGCTCTACTTGTTGCTAGTTCGCTGTTGTTATTAAAGATACATCTTAGTCATAAAATCTGATCTAAAGTAATCACCATCTGTGAATGCCATGAAAGATAATTTTTTTCTTCATGCGCATTCAGACCTTTCTGTCAGAGACTGATACGGCAAAAATATGAAGTCAAGTTGTTCCTAATTACAAGATTATCCTTAACTCTTTAATTTACTGAGAGGTCATATCATGGCCAAAAAAAAAAAAAAAAAAAAAAAAAAAACTTTCTGTGTCTGTATGTTGCTCAACGATGGCAACAGAGAGATTGCTCTTGCAGATAAAGGTTGCTATCCCTTAAGCACACAGACAAAGGTAAAGGACCCGACGCGGGCAGGCGCTGGATACTGCAGGAAACACCAGGTAACTCTGGAAAGTTGCAGTTGCTTGAAGATTGAAAACTTGCGGAGTGAGTCTGTAGCCCTTCCAAAATGAACGTTGCTACTATCTTTTGAAAATGTTAATAGCTTCAAAAGCTACATAAATATCCCGTCTAAACAGATCACCGGATCGCCGGATCATCCGTCTGTTCTTAGAACCTTAGCGATTTCCGCACCAGCAGTGACTGGGTGTCTCCTCACAGCCGACTACTGCAATGTAGCTCCCAGAAGCAAAGAATTAAGGTGAGAAGTATTGCTCTTAACAGAACATTGCAAACAGGGAAGGAATCCTGTGTAAACAAGCAGGCTTCTAGATGCAGCTCTGTGAAGGAGCAGATCAGAAGAGCAAACAACCCATGACACTCTGCTAATGAGTCACTCCCTGTGTATAGGACAGTGATTTTATGGAGCTGCTATTTACTAACTACCCGGCAGAAGGTAAAATCTGCATTAGATTATTTTTATTTTGTTGTTCCTCTGCTCCAAGAAAAAAAGAAGTTGCTATAATAAAAGCACGGACTAGAAAAGAGATTAGGATTTCATTTTGAATTTTGTTAAATCTTTTCTTTTTGTGGGCAAGATATTTTCCCTCCATACTTTAGTACCTGAGGTATGTCCTTCTGAGACAGCTATAACCATGATATGACTGAAATTTGATACATTAATGTTTGAAGAAATATTTAAACAGATATGAAAGATATTCTTCCCCAAGAACCATAGGAACAGATCTGAGATACTAAGTTTGATACAAGAGCTGCCAGGACTAGAGGTGAAACTTTCACTTCCAACCCGTATGTCAGCACTTCATACTTAATAGAACAAATAAAACAGAGCTAGTTCTACATTTAAATGAAGATACACACACATCATTACAGGATTGAACCCTACTCTTTCGATGCAAATTGCTGATAGTGGGAGTACTCTGAATTCTCACTGTCATGAATAAGATGGGGATTCTACCTTGACTAAGAAATGACCATAAGTTTGAAAGGGTTGGGTAGTCCAATTCTGGTTCATTTAGTATCAGGGAGATAGATAAAGACATGCCTTTAGATTAGCATCACTTGTAGGAAATCTTTCAAATGTATGACGTTGGGAGGTTCAAATTTGCTTCCTTTTGTAAGCAACTGAAAGTGTATGATCTCATTCTCCTTGGGGTTTATTCGGAACATAGGTCATCAACAGGGCACGTACATATAGTGTCTACAGAAGTGTTGCTAGTGTTCATGCGACCTGTAAAACTTAAGGGCAAACCTTACAGCAGAATTTAATAAAGCCAACTTTCCTCAAATCGTTCTCTCCTTTTTTATAAAGCTACCTTAGCTTATTTTTCCTCCCAGGAAAAATTTTCACTTTAGGTATTTTTGTTTGTTTGTGCTTCCCTGATGGATTTTGAAGAAAATTCAGGAAGAAATCATGGCAAGTTCAAGAAAAGATTACTAAATATTGCTTTCTGTGCTGGAGAATTGCACTTTAGAATTGTTGTCAAAAAGAAAGCAACTCCAGAAGCCGGAGAAAGGGCAGCGAAGTGTCTAAGCACTTCTGGCAGTCCCTGAATCAGCACTGCTCTCAGTCAGCTGAGGATGGAGAATACGGTGACAATTCAAGCTGCCTTCTCTCATGCCAGCTCAGATCCCTCTCAAGACGTTAATGACCTCCGAGTAAATTTGGGATGTAGTATTTCAGATGTTACAAGCAAGCAGAGAATAGGATTTATATAAGTGCTGATATCATCATTATGGCCTATACGAGAAAGGAAGGGGAACAAACTAACTTTCTAAAGACTTACTTTTTTTTCTTTTTCTTTTT
>NW_028186723.1:1906263-2042749 GCF_003343005.1 Rhea americana | reverse complement strand
CTAAATAGTGCAGCATTAACTTTGAGGTAAAGTGACTCCAAAAGTGTGCACTGATAAAACTTAATCTTTGAAATACACTTTGTTATTCAGTATTTGAGCTAAGATCTACCTAGAGAAAAACAACTATCACAAATCCTAGGATTATAGAACTCAGCGATGGAAAAGGACTAGAAGATGTCTCTGTGTTGCTAAGGATCATTTACTTTTGTACCTTTTCTGACAATTTATTTAGTCTCATTTAAGAAAAGTGAAATTCTGTGTTACAGTAATTTCCATACACTTCTAAAATAAAGAAGTTTACATTTAAAAGAGTGTTCTAGTAACAGAAAGAAATGTGCAAGTTTAATAGGAAGTGATTCTGGTGTCTAGAAAATTTAAGAGAAACGAGAAGTTAGTAAGGTGGTGCAATTCTAAAATGTTGTAATGGAAAATGTATTTTAAGGCAGAAAAGAAAAAGGAGGAAGAAAAAAAAGTTGCAGAAAGTAATAATAAGCCAAATAGTCATCACAAACCTATAACTGAGCTGGCAGAGCTACACGCCAAGTTTCAGCTAAGGACATTGAATTCGGCTGACAGGTCCATCTAATTTACTGCTTTGTTTTGGACATCAGGTTAAAACACTTTAAAGAAAAACTGGACCAACAAAGCTAYGTCCTGGGTTTTCCAAGCATGATGAGCTCAGCCTGGAAAAGCAACTAAGTATTTGACTTTACTGTGCAAAACTTAGGCTCTTAATTTTGTCTCTTTCTTATTTTTTAAAAGGGTTATTAAATCCTGGATCTTATCAAGAGAAAAGACTATCAGGGCAAGAATTTAAAAGCTCAAGAAAGTGTAAAAACATGGACAAAAGTATAAAAAGGACTTGTGGTTAAGGGAGAAATTCCGACTGCTTACTCACGTGTGTAAGTCTAGTCATGGAGAATGATTCAGAATGCCTGTATGCCACCAACMCCAACCCCAGAGGAACCTAACCACCATCCCCATTTATGACTGCTCAAATATTTGTGCATATATTTAGGCACCCATGTGTGTTTAGAAGGGCCCYGGTACTGAGGTGCTGGCACCTCCTTTCCCTCTGGGACAATAAGGGAGACCAAACAGGCCACTCCTACTTGAGCACACCCATTGCATAGCAAGTCTTGACTTGGACATACCCCAGCTGAATAAGAGTGAGTCATTGCTCGGTTAGATGCCTGGCCTCTGAGTCAGACTTCATGCTCTGAATGTCAAGTGGACGATGGATAATGAGCAATCCTGACTGGTRCTTATGGTCAAGAGAGGAAAGGGATTTTAGACAGACTCCCCGTGCAAGACTTTTGTAAGCACCTAACCTTCCTGTGCAGCCAATGAGGAGAGAAGAGTGTCCCACTTAGATTCTTTTTATCATATAGGGAAGTCCTGGCATTTCATTCAGGTGCCCTCAAGCATTTACAAGGGTAGGTATCTGTTAGCACCTGCGGGGTGAGGCAACTCTGCAGTGTAGGGATTATAGCTCCCTAAAGTGGGATGCATGACTTTGAATAGGTCATGTTACTGAGTCTTCTTAGAGGTCAGTTTTAAGCACAAGCCTAACATCTAACCTAGCAACATTAAATTAATTATTCTTTCATCAAATGAGGCTTCAGTACAAGGCTCTGCTATTTCTTGGTCATTAAAAAGCTGAGGGGAATTCTCTCCAGATTTCAGCTAAGATAGTTACCCCATTTTATATGTGATGTTACAGCAGAAAGCAATAACCTTTAAGTTATTATGTATGCCATATTCCTCATGGGTTTATGTTTCCATGTGGTGAAGTGATACATAATATGCTGGTCTGTAAAACTGTATAGCTCCTAAATGACCTCCCAGAGGAAAGGTACAAAGTAAAGGCAAGCACATGTGAAAAACTGCAACCACACATCCACAAAGCCTTGTCTCACTCAACTCTTGGAAATCCAGCTTGAGTTTCTCTTAATTGCAGTTGCCAGTGTCATCACCCCACTTTTCAGATTGTAACGGTGGAAGGCACACTTGACATACGGACAGAAATTTCCTGTCTCAGCCTGCACCAAATTGGAAAACCTCCTCCACTGTAACGAGTCTCAAATGCAGATTAGAATCCCAGGTTGTTACCTTTCTACTGCTCATTCCCTGTCACATTAATCACCCTTTTCAGCTTCAGATGGTGTCCCTGAACCGTAATGACCTGAAGAACCATACAGCTCTCACCGACTTCTCTCTGCAGTTGATATGCAGATAGCACTGGCCTTTCACTGTGTCCGAGGTCCAAGTTCAAGAGCAGGCCAAAAGGCAAATGAAATTGTTTATTCAGTCACATTCTCTATTAGCACAGATCCATTTTTTAAAGTGACAACACAAAACCAGATGAAACAGTTTGGCTATCTTGTAGCCAAATAGCAAGCGATGCTGCAGATGACAGCTTAGATGAGTTGGCAGAACAGCTTAAGGTCTCTACACTGAGTCGACTAGCTATATTTTTAAATCATTCTAATTTATGAAAATAATCTAGAAAGATTGTTCTGTCTTTTGCCTTCCCAACATAAATAAAATCTCGAAAATGTTGGCTGGCTTTGATTTGTGTATCTTTGCTTTCTGCACATTCTTTCTGGTTTGGGGTGGAGAAGTATAGTCCTTTCTTTCACAGAACAGGCACAGTCCTGACAGCAGCTATTCAAAATTAACCACATTTGTGTACAAAATATGCTGCATAAAAACTGCTGTTATTGTCTCTTCAGCACTGGGCTTCAGCTCAGTTCTGGAACATCCAGCTCAAAGGCACTTCTGTTTCCCACTTTTCTCAGTGTTTTACCTTTCTGTAAAGTCAATCTAATGCAAGTTAGTTATGATGGCATTTTCCTGGAGAGTTGCTTCGTGGCTACTGAGTAGATTGAGGCCATTAATAATAGGTATTAAGTGTGTATAAAGTGGGCAATGCTTGTTCTCTTCCTACTTTGAAATCTTCCAGCCAGCAAGAATCCCAGTGTCTCTTATGAATGAGCAGACTTTTGGTAGACATACTCTGATCGAAAATGTAATCTATATTCATGGAATCTGAAATACTGAATACTATGAAGCTTTGGTCCTCCCCACCACATGCCCTATCAGAAACAGTCTTACTGTTCATGTGTATTGCTCTGCTCTCACACTTCTGTATACTCTTCTACAAACTTTACTTGTGGTCTTTCCTCTGGATTTTAAACCAACTTTATGATGAGGTAAGGCCTAAGGATTTGCAATTGTGGTGATTTAATCAACTCTAGAACCTTGTGCCCATGTGTGTATTTTTCTACAGTTTCAAAAGTCTTTCATAGCTGGATGATTCATTTTCTTTCTTGTCTGTTGCATAATTTTAGCAGTGTTACTTGCTGAGGAAAAATACAGCAAAGGTCAAGCTTTAGYTGCAAACCAATACGAAGTTTTGAGGCACGCACCATTGTCAGAGGAAGTAAAATAAAAAGAGATGGGGAAGTGAAAATCATTTTTGGACTCCAAAGCTGTGGAAGTATTTGGTAAGCATTTGCAATGTGCAAAACTCTTAAAAACAGCATTCTTGAAGCACTTTCTTCTATTTTTGTAGAAAAAAACAGTTAAGTTACCTAAAATTTCTCAGTAAGACTTTGGCTGGAATTTGTAATACAACTCAGGCAAATTTTTTCTGTTCATGCTACCACCTTGAAGCTGTGTAGTCTTCTAGTCAACAGCAGCTGCAAAGTAATCTAAATTACTGTGGCCCTCAGTGAAGACAGGCTCACTCAAATAAACTTGCTTGTGGCATAGGCTACAGACATGTCCAACTGATCTTTTATGTTGCTGTAAGTTGACTTATGATTCAGGAAGACTCTTTTTTTTTTTTTTTTTTTTTTTTTNAACACTCAAGTGATTCTGCAGCTCAAACCCATTTCTAAAGAAGATCTGAGAGCCCTTGAATTGCCCACCTATGTAAAAAATCTATTTTGGGAAATGTTAGCATAGCTATGTTGAAGTTCATTTTAAAAATTAAATGATTATATATCTTCCAGTATTTCCTTTGCATATAGGCTGATATCTCCATTTGCCATTTTTGCTAATACATTTTGTTCTGTGATTTATATCAAACACAAAAACAAAGCCTTCTAAATATATGGAGAAGACCTAACATTATACAGCTTTAAATGGTTTGTAGTCAAACACATCAAAAATGTGTACTACACTTTAAAAGATGACCAATCCCTGTTGCCTCAGTTTGTAGACACCTGAAGGAAAACAGTCTGCTATTCAGAAAGCACTGAACGGCCTTCCTTTAAAATTTAGATGCATTTAAGGGAATATTAAGATTGGTGTCCCAAAATTGAGGTATCATTTAAACCACTTACTTAAAAATATTTGGAACTGAGGGCTCAGCTGAGACTCTGGGAGTTCTAGAGTGCTCCCAGGATCTTCAAAGACGAAAGGCTTYACAGCGGATAAACATCGCAGTGCTAGATTCCTGCTTGATACATAGTTTAATTCTCAACTTAATGCTGTTTAGGTTATTTGATTTCGTTTTGTGTTTACTGAAGGATGTGCTCTGCGAATATGTTCACTGATTTCAAAATTAAAGGAAAAGAAGGATTCCAGAAGATTAAAGATGGGAATTAGTGCAAGTCCCTTAGAAGTAGGATTATAGGGCATTTTACAGTGGACAGTGCCTTCCTGCGTACTACTGAACCAGCATGCATAAAAAGTTTGACAACACATACTGAGCACCTGCCATAGCATTGACAGAATCTGTTCTAAGAAGTTGTGTATATAAACTTTGATATTTTGCATAATAACATGTTCTTATCAGATCTGAAGCTGCTGAATTAAAACAGCAGGACACTAGACATGAGCCTTTCTTTAGAAGTGAGATTTAAATTTGCCTGCATTTTTGAAATGACTGGAGCTTGTTTTGCCACTGTGACAAACCCTCAGATATATTTTATATATTTATTTTTGTATTTTTACATATTTATTTCATACGGTAAATGGAATCTACAGGCTTATTCAGGGCTTTTAACTACTTTTTCACCCTACTGAAGGCTTTCATTAAAATTGCAGAAAATGCAATGCAACCTTTCAAATACCAGTCTAAGCAAAAAAACAGTATAGGAAATACTTTTTATGACAGGGCTATTTAAACATAATCACATATCTGTCATCAAACAGGCCTGCATATAACAGGTTGTCAGTTCTCCTGGAGAGGGGGTGGTCTACGGTCACAGTTTTTAAGTAAGTAAGAGAGCAGAATTTTTAAAAAGCTATAATGGGCATCTAAGAAAGAATCTGTAATTTCAATCATTCATTCCTATTAAAACGGGACTTAGCACCCCAAAGTTTTGCTAGGCACATGAAAAATGTAGGCTATGCTTTTTCAGATATGTGTTTATTTATGTGCAGATCTCTACTACAGTGAGTAAACTCTTTTTTTATCAGCAAGGATGTTCCTGGACAATGAAGCATGAAYATAGTTTTTGAAAAACTGCGATCAACAAATAGAATCTACAAATCTCACAGTCTTCCAAAACAAATCCTTTGCAGGATTTGTCTAGGGTATTCAGTCACAGAAACTGTCTCTACTAGTGAATTAAAACTATTTAGGACCTTTCCTTGGTTGTGAGATGAACAAGCATGAAAGAGCGTAAGTGGAACTAGACCCCGTCAGTGTGCAGATTTGGGGGAATGCTTGCGAAGTGCCTCCCCCTGCGATGCCCTGAACCATGCCTCCGAAATACTTAGCGTGGTTTTGGTTCTAAGTCTCAAGCATGCAGAGGACTGTTCTAACAACTTACTGCTACAAACAGGGAAGCTCCAGTGTCCAGGAATGTTTCCTGTCACTACCTAATTTTCTAGTACCACTGTAGACTGTGGCCAGATTGGGAATGCATTCAAATTAATATACAGTGTCTGTGACAGAGAGCAGAGAATGGTGACAGAGGACACCAGGGTATGCTGGGCTCTTGCTTACCGCTCCCTCTGCTTGCAATGGCCAGCTCTGGTTTCTTAGTTAATTCTCAAATTGTTGAGTTCTTCTGGGCAGGGAGCTCTTGTTATATGGGGGGCCTATGCCTGCCACATTCGGGCCGGGGTACCCAGGCTTGGACACAACATCCCTATTTCTGTCCTATACAATCGATCAAGAAACTTGCTTGTGGGGGAATATTGACAGCTGACAGTTAAAAATGAGTTTTATTTCTTACTGGAAAATAAACAAAAAAATCATTCTGTATTGGATGAAATATGATTTCATGTGTAAAAACTAAAAAAAAAAAAAAAAAAAAAAAAACCCACAAAACAAAAGGTATTTTCAACCTAAGTTAAAAGAATAGATTTATAGATTTTCAGAAAGAAAAAGATAAATTTTCACAGAAGGCTGGCTCAAATACTTTGTTTAGATTCTTGTAACTGAAAAATCAAAATGTCATTGAAGTTGTCAGTTTTGTACAGAAATTTAAAATTTCCTGAAACAACAGAGAGAAGAAGCTTGCCAAAAGTACTATTAAGCCAGTACCAACAACGGTAGTGCTGAACTCTGGTCTAGGGGATTCAGAAACTGATACATAATCGTTCTGAACCAAGTATTCTCATATCCCACTGACAACAGACAAGACCCCCCTTGCGGTCTGTTTGTGTTTTAGACAGTTTTGGTTACATAACCACATCTTACATTCTTCACTATTCAAAAGTACTTAAAATTAGTTACCTTAGCTATAATTTGCAGTCTTCAAAGATGTGTCTGTGACTCTTAGGAATTTAGGACTGAGATTAAGGAATCTGAAACAATTATTTAAGCTCCTAGGCCATGGTAATACCTTTAGATTTTTCTTGAACTTTATGGTCTTAGGTGCTAATTTCCCAGTGTTAATATCATATATGAGATGTTTTACATTTCAAGTTCCTCCACTTCATAGAAAAGGAAAAATATCACAGAATCACAGAATGGGTAAGGTTGGAAGGGACCTCTGGAGATCATCTAGTCCAACCTCCCTGCTCAGCAGGGTCACCTACAGCATGTTAGACAGGGTTGCATCCAGGCGGGCCTTGAAGATCTCCAGAGAAAGAGACTCCACAACCTCTCTGGGCAACCTGTGCCAGTGCTCCMTCACTCTCACAGGGAAGAAATTCCCCCTCACGGTCAGCCGGAACTTCCTGTGCTTCAATTTCTGCCCATTGCCTCTTGTCCTGTCACATGGGACAACTGAAAAGAGTKTGTCCCCGTACCCTTGACATCCTCCCTTCAGGTACTTATACACATTGAAAACATCCCCCCTCAGCCTTCTCTTCCCCAGGCTGAAGAGGCCCAGCTCTCGCAGCCGTTCCTCGTAGGGCAGATGCTCCAGCCCTCTCAKCATCTTCGTAGCTCTACRCTGGACTCTCTCCAGTAGCTCCATGTCTCTCTTGTCCTGGGGAGCCCAGAACTAGACACAGTACTCGAGATGAGGCCTCACCAGGGCTGACTAGAGGGGCAGGATCACCTCCCTCGACCTGCTGGCAACACTCTTCCTAATGCAGCCCAGGAGACCATTGGCCTCCATGGCCACAAGGGCACATTGCTGGCTCATGGTCAACTTGTCATCCACCAGCATTTCCAGGTCCTCCCTAGGTGCAGGACTGCACTTGCCCTTTTTGAACCTCATGAGGTTCCTCTCCGCCCAACTCTCCAGCCTGTCCAGGTCTCCCTGAATGGCAGCACAGCCCTCTGGTATATCAGCCACTCCTCCCAGCTTGGTATCATCAGCAAACTTGCTGAGGAGGCACTCTGTCCCCTCATCCAGATCATTGATGAAAAAGTTGAACAGGATGGGACCCAGTATTGAGCCCTGGGAGACACCACTAGCCACAGGCCTCCAACTAGACTCTACACCACTGATGACGACCCTCTGAGCTCGGCCTTTCAGCCCATTCTCGATCCACCTCACTGTCCACTTGTCTAACCTGCACTTCCTGAGCTTCTCTAGGAGGGTGTTATGGAAGACAGTGTCAGAAGCCTTGCTGAAGTCAAGGTACACAATGTCCACTGCTCTCCTCTCATCTACCCAGCCAGTCATTCCATCCTAGAAGGCGATCAGGTTGGTTAAGCAGGATTTCCGCTTGGTGAATCCATGCTGGCTACTCCTGATCACCTTCTTTTCCTCCATATGCCTGGAGATGACATCCAGAATGAGCTGTTCCATCCCCTTTCYAGGGATGGAAGTGAAGCTGACCGGCCTATAGTTGCCTGGGTCCTCCTTCTTGCCCTTCTTGAAGACTAGAGTGACATTGGCTTTCTTCCAGTCCTCAGGCACCTCTCCAGTTCTCCATGATTTTTCAAAGATGATGGAGAGCGGCCTGGCAACAACATCCGGCAGCTCCCTCAGTACCCATGGGTGCATCCCCTCTGGGCCCATGGATCTGTGGATGTCTAGCCTGCCCAGAAGGTCTCTAATCCTATCCTCCTCAACCAAAGGAAAGTCTTCCCTTCTCTAGACTTTCTCCCTCACGTCCAGGCTGCAGGATTCCTGGGGGCTGCCCTTAGCAGTGAAGACTGAAGCACAGAAGGCATTCAGTAATTCTGCCTTCTCTGTATCCCTTGTCACCAGGGCCCCCGCCCCATTCAGTAGTGGGCCCACATTTTCCCTAGTCCTCCTCTTGCTGMTGATGTATTTGAAGAAGCCCTTCCTGTTGCCCTTAGCATCCCCTGCCAGACTCAATTCCAACTGGGCCTTAACCTTCCTCGCAGCATCTCTATGTACTCTGACTGCGTTCCTGTAATTCTCCCAAGTAGCCTGTCCCCTCTTCCACATTCTGTGGACTTTCTTCTTCTGTCTGAATTTGGCCAGGAGCTCCTTGCTCACCCATGCAAGTCTCCTGCCCCTTTTGCTTCACGTCTTACTCATAGGGATGCACCGCTCTTGAACTTGGAGGAAGTGATGTTTGAATATTAGCCAGCTCTCCTGGACCCCCCCGCTTCCTTCTAGGGCCTTAAACCATGAGAGTCCTCCAAGCAGGTCTCTGAAGAGCCTGAAGTCTGCTCTCCTGAAGTCCAGAGTTGCAATCCTGCTTGTTGCCCTACTTCTTTCCTGCAGGATCCTGAACTCCACCACCTCGTGGTCACTGCAGCCAAGGCTGCCCCCAACCTTCACATCTCTAACCAGTCCCTCTCTGTTGGTAAGGACAAGGTCCAGCAGGACACCCTTCCTCGTAGGCTCCTCCACCATTTGTGACAAGAAGTTACCATCAATGCATTGCAGGAGCCTCCTGSACTGCTTGTGCCTTGCTGTGTAGTCCCTCCAGCAGATGTCAGGGTGGTTGAAGTCCCCCATGAGAACCAGGGCCTGTGATTGTGAGGCTACCTCCAGCTCTCTTACATTGCTCCTTCCAATATTTTATTCAGATACCACATTATCTTAAAAAGAAAAACCACCAGAAGAAGATGTGAAAGAGTTAAAAAGACAACTTTTAATGAAAGGCTAAACTCAGGATCCCACACATACTGGAATGAAGCTTGGTAAGTTAGTTCTAATAAAACATGCAAAAATAAGGTTAGAATATCAGACAGGAATTCTTCAGGATTAGGATAAGAATAAACCAGGCCAAGCTAGGAGGAGATTTATATATGATTGCAGAAATTCCCCAAGAAAGGGCTTCCTGACWATCTGTCTGGGTATTTACATCGCAACGAGAGTACTCCTTGATTCCTCACTGACACTAAGCTTTCACAAAACACCATCTCTGAGTAACACTTTCTGCCTTCCCTGGCTGACTAGAAGGTTCCTATCCTGGCAGACTACTGGCCTCCGTTATAAATGCCTTTCATAATAACCTCTTCCCTGGACAGCAACAGTCTGATACTGAACATGAAATTGTAACTGTTTTGGGAACTGCACCAAAGTCAGCAAATGAAAGGTCTTACATGTCTCCCTCTTTCATCGAGACAATCTTCTCATAAAACAGTGTCATCTAGCTGGCATTAATAGGATTCAGACCACTGCCTTGCTTCAGAGGAAATGTCCAAACAGCTAAAAATCCTCCTCCCACTGACCAGTTCTTCTGAAGTTTTACCCCATCCCATGCCACTCTGCAGGGAGCAGTGCTAGGATGCATCCTCCAAGGATATGGGAATGGTAGGAGGCAGCTTCTGATGCAGAGTGTGGAGAAACGTGGAGAGAACAGCTTATACAGAACAGCACATATCTAGATGAGGAAAGTGAATCCTTCAGCTCCAAATATCAAGTAAAAGTCATGAAGTTGTTCATTATCTTCCAGATGTTCAATGCTAAACATAAAAAAGTCAGATATTAAGAAAGAATGCTGATCATTCACTGAGATTTCCATTATAAGGTTAAATTTAGCAGTTTGGGCTTGTCCAAAACCAGCTATAAACTCCTATATGGAACTACATATCCCCACAAACCTCAGCTCCTACAAACACTCTCTTGCCAATACATGTCTTCTTCAGAGGAGAAGATAAGAGAAAGTATGAACCACAAATGATGGCTCCCAGTCATATATATTCACCAACACACAATGCAAGATGCTCTGCCATTATGATAAGGAGGTCAGGAAAAAGCTGTAAAAATATAAATTATCCCTTCTGAGTGCTGTATGATTATATACAAAGAAAGTATATAAAACTTATTGCTGTAGCCTCACAACACCAGATCATCAGCTATAAACTTATTTCCTACATTATAGTTCAGCTCTTGCCTGACGGGTATTCTGAGCTGTATTATTTGACAGTGGTGCTGGCAGATCATGTTTCAGGCTCAGCCTCGCTACTGCCAGGCTACCAAGAAGACTCAAGCCTGGCCTGCGAGCTTTACGCTCTGCTTGTCTAGCGCATGTGGAACCCATTCCTTCTGTTCCGTGTTACGGTGCCTCCTGTTTTCTGACCTTCAGTCTTCTCCTGACCATATTCCTTCCTTCAGACTGGTATAGTGTACTACTACATTTATCAGCCATGAACTCAGCATACAGCATGTTACTGGTTTGTCATGGCTGGTATCAAGGTACTGCTTCTCATCGACCAGACTGAACAAAAATCACCTAGTGAGTACCGGTAAGAAAAGAGTGGTTTTGCAACACCCTACGTTGGAAAGACTCATGCCTTGACTCACATGTGGCTAGGATCTGTTGTGTTTCAGTGAGACAGATGTACCACAGTGCAGAATTCAGCCCCATGTCTTTTACTATTTTATTTTCTATATGTTCTAATCAATCACCTCTTTATACACTAGAACAAACTAAAAAAGCCGATAAATAAAGACTGCTGCCTCTCTGGCCAGCTTCAACATTTTTTCAATATGTGATCAAACATCCATATAACAAGCTTGATAAAATCTCTAGACCCTTTAGAGGTGGAACCTGGAAAGACATCGAGTTCAACTGAACTCCATTTGCCCTTCCGGAATTCCTGGACTAATGACTTAATCTCTCAGTTCAGGAAGCTTTTTTATTTATTGCTTGTACATTTCTGAAGCTTTAGGAGAAAAAACAATGCGAGTTTTGTATATGAAAAGAAAGACTAGAACAAGCCACTGGAATGATGGAAGTAGAACTTCAGATTTTGTAGAGTTCATTTATTATACTGGCTTTTGAATCTATTTTTAAAGCTGTTTTGTTGAGATTATACGCTGCTGGGGAAATAAATCTGTCATACTAACTATTATTATTGTTATTTATACTACCATAGTACCTAGGAGTTCTTCTTAGGAAGATAAACTCTGTTGCATTAGGTATTATGTAAACACATAAGAAGAAAATGCCCTATACACCAGGAGCTTACAATCCATATAAAACATAAATCAGCAAATGATACTATGCAGACAACAGAGAGAGACTAACAGCAACCAGTGAGATGATGTTGGATTAAGAGTGATCTTAGTGCACAGGGACCTAAATACTGTCAACACTTTGACAATATTTTTGAATGTTATAGAGAGGCTTTGTTGGCATTTTTGAGGAAATGCCTCTGAAAATGAAGGGGAGCATTGGAGAACTTGTTTTGAGAATAGTAGGTGGAAATTGGTGTCTAGTAAGATGGAACAATCGAAAGCAGGAGCTAGTATTTCAAAAATGAATAAAAACTCACAGAGAGGATGTAAATACAATGGTCATATGGTGAATGGTCTTCAAAATGAGTAGGTGCAGCAAATGGCTGAAATGAGCAACTAGGGAAAGATGGCAGTAGGATTTAACATATTAATGTTTCAATCTTCAGTTTATGGGTAATACTTAAAGTTGCATTTGCACAAGTAATACTGGATACTGGAGCAATTGAGACACGAGGTCCGGAGACCTTTAACTGTTCAAAGGTGTAAAAAGATTATGCAAGATCCAGACACTGCTGAAATATAAGAGGTTGAAATCCAAAAGTACACTGAAGCTCTAAGCCTTAGGTGATCAGCATGATTGCTTGATTGCGAAAGGGAGCAACAAGAGCGAGCAGTGAAGAGATAATTAGGAGTTCCTTTTAGCTATACTGATTATCAGAAAAGTCAGAGATAAAGGCAGAGATTGAGCTTTGATAGAAAGACAGAGTTCTGAAGTGATGGCTGAACTTTGTACAACACAAAGTGTTGAATGAGAAGAGGGAAGAAGCAGTGACAGAGCCCAGTGCAGTTCCCACAGAAAGCTGGGGAAAGGGAAGATGAGGACTATTCGGCCAACGACAAGATGAATTTCCAAAGTAAACAGAATGCCAGAATAAAGAGAAGTAGAGAAGCAAAGAGAAATGAAGATTTCAAAAAATAAAAGGCTGGTTGCATGTGTTCAAGGTAACTGACAGGTCAGAAGTTTTGAGAGATTTGATGAGCAATAGATCATTAGAAACCTTGCTGAGAGCAATTTTAGTGGTCAGCATGGGAACAGCCAAATTAGTGGGAATGTAATACAGAAGTGAAAGAGGAAGCAGGAGCTACTGTTAATAGCACATTTCATGAAAGGGGAAAGGGATGGAAAGGTTAGCAATTTATTTTTTTTTAATATGAGAGAGACTAAATTACTTTTCCTTTGTGAAGAAAAAGTGCTACAAGTTGATACTCAATGGGCTGCAAGCTCTAAGAAGACAAATTAGAGAGGTGAAGGTAAAGTGAAAAGGATCAAGTGATAATCACTAAGAAGAAACTCAATAAACATTAAAGAGATGAGCCCAGCTACAAAATGATAAATACACCTATTTGCTGCCTAGGARAAATGTATAAACTCTACTGCCCAATTAGAAGCAAGAAAATTAATATACTCTCTTGAAGATACTATCAGAACCATGTGAAATGTCTGGCCTCATAAATGGGACAGCTGAAGGGACGTTTCAGGTTGAAAGCAAATATGAAGGCAAAGAAAGGACTAGCTGAGAGGCCAGAGGCACTGGCTAGGTGCACATGTGCTTAGGAACCTGTGYGTTTTGCTGAGTCTTCCGAGTAACAGTGGCCACAGCCTCCTTTCTCCATCGCCACAGATTTATGCCAGGGATGGACTGACCCCTCCGAATGACTGAAAATGTTCAGGGCCCACTGTGATGTGACAAATATATTGCTAAAGAGAACAACTCTGATTTATCCTGCCCAAGGATTCAGCACTCATATAGTGATATCAGAGAGTCAAATTTACTATTAAATCTGAGTCTCTTGCCAGTCTGAGATTTCCTTACGCTTTAATGATGATACGCACTACTGAAGTGCCTCACTGAGGTCCCACAGTGTAATCCTAACGGATTTTCCTATTTTTCTTGACTAATAAAAATAATGGATGGGCTATATCATTGCTTGTAACAGTACTCAAAACACATTGTCAAGCTGAAAAGTCAGAATTGCTTTAGAATAACATGATCATAGAATAACTTTTTCTGAAAATTTCTTTAATTGGCCATAAACATTTCTCAGATAAAAATATTCATGTGTTCTAGGTTAACAACATAAATTTGTTGGGATTTTTTCCAAATAGCTGTTCAGCACTTTCTGGGGACCACTTTAATCACAAATACGAATATCTTTCAAGACTGTGAGAAACTCAAATACTGATTAAATCTAAAAGACTCCCAATCAGTTCTCACTTGTCTGCTGTAATGAGGCACACCATTAGCTTTCTGCATATCAGAAGAAAATGGAAAACAATTACCAGGAAGGATTCGAGCTCCTCAAAAACAAATGTATATGTCTTGTCAGATGCCTACGGTAAGGTAGTCTTTCCTGCAAGCAAGGTCAAACCCACGATAGGCAGGGTAATGAATGGCATCACAGTGATTACACTACCATGGTATGTGAAACAGGAGACCCCGCTACTAAGCATATAAGAAAACTTTGTTAAAGGGGATATACTTACATAGACCTGAAGCAGCTCATAAAGTTGTTGAGACTCTCCATCCACTAACATTGATTTTAAAAAAATATTTTTATATAAGCTCTTGGTATTAGAAGAAAAGATGCTTACACATCTATGTTAAAAAGTGTAGCATTCACCCCACCTCTTCACTTCTCCTAGTGAAGTTCTATTTTTTGCATTTGATGCACTCTGAATTTAAACTTACTGTGAACTGCTCTGTTTAGCAGCCTTAAATAAACAAAAAACAAAATAATCCCCTAATTTCATTACTACCTCTCTAAGGCTTCAGTAGATGCTTCACTTTACAATTACTAATAAATTTGTGAAGCAAATACAATCGTGCCACTCTTCACTAGGGACTCCATTTCTGAGAGTCCCAGCGTATCCGCCGCACTTTCCATACAAGGTCCGAGAAGTTCTGCCACATCCTCCCTTGACTCAAGTGTACAATAACATCAGCATTTTACAGCACTACTAACAGCATGGCAAAAATGCTAATTAAATCCATCTTCTTCTCTCAACTGCATAAAGGAGAAAAATTTAAATGATGGGTGTTTCAGTAGCACCCAGCAAGTTTCCCTTCGATTGAACTGCCATTTAAATATAGATGCTCCCATGCACTGTTTGACACACTTAAATTTTATATCCATTTGCCTAATGTGTTAAGATCTCGAAGAACAGCTACATCTCTCATTCTTAAGGATCTTTGTATCGTAACTCCAAACAACATCTTTTAAAACATTACAGCTTTATTCAATCATTAGTGTGTCACTGTCTGTATGGAGAGAGGAGGGAGGGAAAGTGCAYGGGCTTTAACTATTATACTTGCTACTAGCTTTTAGACTGTGTATCGTACTTTGCTCTGCTTAAAACATTTCATATTTACACGCACTCATTTCAGACTTAGGATTCAGACATCGCTAGGGAAGTGATGTGCTTTTCCAAGCCCTGTGATACAAAGAAGATAATAAACTTGACTTACTGCTTTCTCATTAGTATATAAAGATGACATTAGAATTTTCAGCTTCCAAAATTACTGTCATTGCAACGTCAGCTTCAAAGATCAAAAATAACATTGCATAGGAGGAGCTTAAAAATAGCAATACAGCACACACAAATTTGATATAATAAAGTATTTGGTTTTACCAATGCAATCTTTTCATTATCATCTAACTACTCCYTAATACTGCAGTTTGTTCCACTTCTGGAAAGTATACCCATTATTTACAGCCTGTTGTTAGGCTCTCCGAGCATTAATAGTCCCACATAGTCCATTTAAGGAAATACCTAAGATAGCAAAAACTTGGAGGGATTTCACTAAGTTACAACTTGCTAATGCTTTTTCAAAAAAGAGAAAATACATACTCCTATAGCACTAACTTTAGAAAGCTATTCTTTCACATATAAAAGTTGAAATCATCACCTCTACTTTGATTTCTATGCTTAAGAAGGAGCAAGGAATCATAAACAAGTTCTTGAGACCCCAGATACAACTAGGGTACAGTATTACTACATACAGGCAGCATGCAACAGTCATCAGAAACCACTTTGCAAGTTCCAGTAAGATTACGTGTAAGGAGTACTGGCGTGGCAGGTCAAAAAGACAGAATTCAGGTGAGGCAGCAGGGTCAAAACATTGAGCAGCCTCAGAAAACTATACTTTCGACTGGAAGTATAGGGTAGGGAAAGAAGCCTTCTAAAGCCTCAACTACACAATCTCTGGGCATTCTTCTAGGAGGCAGATGGCAGAGTCCCTTGCAGTAACTAGAAAACATCTTGGCCCTGCTGGTGACTTTCAAACAAAAGGCTCCTTCCCTCCACCTTCAGAAACGAGGAAAGGACGATTCCTTCCCTAGAACAGCTAATTTGATGGAAATCTGTAACAGGGCAGCGACTCCAGCTGAGTCACACAAACGCCGTTGTACACAGCGGCACCCACTCCTGCGTCAGCATCTCCGGGTTCGCACGTAGGATGCACAGGCCCGTTTCAATAATTCTTAGGTGAAAGGCGGGGAGGGGGGAAGGTCTCATTTCAGAAGGGATGTCCAAAAGCAAGCAAACTTTCTGCTTTATGAGTTGAAGCAAATGCTGAGAGATCACATGACCCTGTGTAATTTGGTTGGGTTTGGCAGAAGCTTTATATGCCCTTTATAACAAACCATAGAAATTGCAAATAAATTTGTCTGAATGTTTTTCCAAGTGGGACTTGCATCAGGCTAAGCTGATACTTARTCTGGATAGAAATCAAAGAAAACTAATCAAATTTTATAGGTAGGAGTTGTAAATGCTTTAAGTATTTGAATAGATACACAGAGAAATTTTTAGCAGAGAAAAAAAATCAACATAACTACACTACTAATCATATGGCTCACCTATGGTAAATAAGCCAGAGTTTTTGGCATACAATATTTTCATTAAAGCTAAATCACTGTATCAGTAAAAACATGATTGGAGTCATAAGTAAGAGATCATCTTTTCAGGCATGTTGGTATTGCCCCTCAGTTGTATCAGTGCATACAAAAAGCCTACATTAATACTCAGCATCCCAAAGGGTTTTATTCAAAGCTGCTGAAATGTGATTCAGCCATAATTATTCAAATTAAATGCTTTCACTATGATAGCTACTGTTGTGAACAGAATAAAATGCTCACCTCCCTAGGCAAGTGAGACAGAAATGCAAGGGGAAGGCATATTCCCCCCCCCCCCCATTAAGATATGGGGGAAATCAAACCAAGCATATGGTTATTGCCAAAAACCTCCASGGAGAGCCTCAATGCAGCTAGACTTCTTCCAGTATCGAAGCTAGCTCTGCTACCTCCGCAATACCCAGTCTACGACGCAGGCAGTATACCGTTCCTCATCGCTCTCATGTGCAGAAAGGAAAGACATCAGACCTCTTGTTTCCAGATCACTGTGTAAATTTGAAGCTGGGGAGTCCTTACATCCATATACTCTTTTGTAGAACCTCAGGTCATGGATTTCAACCAATCATTCAATGTCTGCAGAGCCTGTTGGTGAAATGTGAAACAACAATACTTGCTAGTTAAAGGATTTTAACAAAGCTGTCACCCTTATGACATACCTATTTTATTATTTTCACACCTACATTGATACAAAGATTGACAGACAAGACAAGCCGTAAAAGATAAATTTTTTTAATGTTTATTTTTCCACAAAAAAGCTTTACAGGGAGAAGCATGTTTTATTAGAGAAAGAGTACATTCTTTAATCACTGTTTATTTGTCAAATTTATATCTGAGGCTGCAACTTCTACAGTGTATTTCATCTCATAATATTACAGGATGTATACCTTTTATTTAAAAGGACTATAATCCTTGGACGTTGTTAACAATTCTATTAGGTAATGCTACATGTGAACAACTGTATCCACTGCAGATGAAGTGCCTTCAGTTTAATTCTGTGTACACTTCACAGCGGTAAATATAAAACATCTTTCAAATATTCAGATTTTTAAAAGGCTTTGCATCACATGTAATGGAAAAACAGATGTTTAGAATCTTAAACAGCAACAAAAATATTCCAATGTCCACAATGCAACACTCCAGAAAGGAAAACAAAAGAAAATCCCCCCCTCTTTCCCCATAAACAACACTGAGACATTTATAGGGTGTTAAGTGCTCAAATATGACTTTCCTCACCAGTGGTAAACTGCTGCGTCAGACATCCCAACATCAGAATTTAAATGAAGTTATATGGTTTTACACAGTGAGAGAACCTGACCCTTCATAGCTGCCTGTATGCACAACCCTCTGCCATTTACAGCATCTTTGTTGTTCTTCAGAACAAGTGAAAAAAAACAACAACAAAACAACCCTAAAACAAACCTCTCACACTCAAATACCAAGGTAACAATCTTCACCCTTAGATCAATGAAAGTTTTGTCCTTCATTTTACTCAAATCAGAATTTCAGCAAGATTTTTGCAATCTCCCTGCCAAATGTGTTTTGAAGTGTGCATAAAAATGTAAGAACAGTCTCAGAAGCAGGTTCACAAACTGATAAAAAAAATGTTTTACAGAAAAATACTTAGTAAGAAGAACAGATTGAACAGAAAGCATTTTCCTTTCTACTTCATCGAAAAATCTAATGAAGAGGGAAAATTCTTAACAGTTTCCAAATTAATATAGAATTAAAAAAATTCCAAATTTACAAACCATGAAGGTTAAATGAATACTATATTTCAAACAATACTCCAGCAGTTCTGTAAATATATGCATTCAAATATTTTAAGGCACTGATATTTTATTCAGTCATCATGACTTAAGGAAAACGTGATATTTTGATCTGAGGCTGAACTACTAGCCCAAAAGATATTTACCATCAACCTTAAAAAGCCAGGATTTCACCTACAGTTTCACAATTATCTCATTTTTATTAGTGCCCTTATAAAATCAAATAAGCCCATTACAGGTTTTAACAAACATACAATGATTACATATGAGAAAGTTTTTATTGCATTAATCCTCCTTTAAAAAATGAAATTGGATAACTTTGAAGTTAAACATTTAAACGTGTAAAACACTTAGTAGTTTTGTTCCTCCACTTCAGTCTCAACTCCATTTTTTTTAAAATTTGGAAGTCAGTTATCCGATATAGACAACTCTCAGGACAGATTACTGGACTGGATTGTTTAAATGCAGGTAATGTAAAATCAAACTGGGAAGTCATCTTGTTTTCTATGACGTCTGTTAACAGCCAGATAGGTTGAGTTTCTAAATACTTACTCCAAAGGGGAGAAGTTTTGTGTGCAGTATTGCTTAACTGAGGAATGTTGAGTCCAAAACATTAAATTTCATTAAATTAAGGTAGACTTAAGAACAGATTTTTACAAGTGGTGTTTCTTTAACTTAAAATTGTCAATGTTGCAAACGAACCAGGTAAGATTTGAAAAACACTTGCAACTCTTCTGCTTAGCCCTGGGGCCTGCAGTTGGACAAAATGTTCTCCAGTATGCTTGAAAGCAATGGATGAACAGAGAAGAGATACAGTAGACAATCATAATAGTAGTTATAGCTGCACAGACAGTCCCCAACTTAAACCCACGGTTTTTAGCTTTTCAGCTGCGACACAAATATGCTAACCTCCAATAAAAAGCAAAATCTGCACCAAGAAAGCAAGCTGGAGTATCTTTCAAATCACCTATTACTCAAAGTATTTTCTGTAACACTGAAGTTTCCTGAAACTGAGAGCCATCAAAATCCCTGCATAGGCCACTCAAGTTTGCTGGGACGCTCTGGGAGGTCTCGAAACAACTGTACCATCTTACCGTATAGTAAGGCAATGGTAAAAATGCTGATGGTAGCTGCATCAGTACAAAGCTTCATGAAGCTGACATGAGAACATAATCTTACCTAGAACAGTGGGGGAGTGTCCAGATATCACCTAGATTTCAGTAATTATTACCTGTAATTATCTCAAGATAAAGAATACTTATTGGATCAGATGGTGGCAGATTTCTGCAGGAAGAATAAGAGCAACATTGCTGCCTTCAGTACAGAGCAAGATTGTAAAGAATGTAAATAGGACCTTGGAAGTAGCTAATCTCAGAAACTGAGTCTATACATTTTGAGAATCACTGTCATGGTGTAGCTCATCCTCACACTCTCAACTCATTTGCACCACTGTGCGTGCACTGCCAGAGAACATCAGCTTTATATGGAACAGCCCTACTGCACTGTCTATTTACATCCGTCTCCCTAAAGCAGGAGCAGGGAAAAGTGGACAAGGTAACTGTCCTGCTTTGTACCCTCTGAGGTATCAAGAAACTGGCTGGACTTCACCCTTGTGGGAAATGATAGGAAAGCCTAACCAAAACCCCACACAACAATTTTATGACAAAGAAGCCAAAATAAACCTGGAAATCAAATCCCTAACAGGAGCAAGTGATTTTACATATAAGAGTACAGAAACTACAAAAAACAGGAACAGGTGGTTCTGACAGAAGACAGTGGTCAAGTTTGGTTATATGAACATAACTGAAAATAGAAATATTGTTGGAAATCTTTTCATATTTATGATCTGCTGTAGAATACAGAGACAGACGTGGCAGAATAATTCAAAATAACCACGTCTCACTTTTGCATGACTGTAAAGGTTACCATCCATAACTGTCAGCATTCTTCCAGCTTTCTAGCTGGGGACAAACAAGCTCATTTAATCCCCAACAAACCTATTCCAATGCAAATTATTAAATTTCACTTAAAATACTAGATTTTTGCTAACATATATGAATTATTTTAATTGATTATATGAACAACTCTTCTGGCAGATCTAAGCAGAGAGTTACTGTCAGGAAGAGCAGGTGATAAGCTGTTGTGTGTGGTAAATTCCTCAGGTAACATAACTGCTGCCTGGAGAACACATGCACATGGCCTGTTACAACATCTGTCACATGTTATACAAGAAGGAAAACTTCCTTTTGACTTGCAACACACAGTTTATGCATACACTTCTGTGGGACCYTAGCTGCAATGTACCTTTGAAGTAAGTGTTAATGAGTAACAGTGATTTTTAAAAGTTAAGCATCATAAGACTGTAATAATTTAGCAGACAATAGCAGAGATATTTGTAAGTTCTTTCAGCTAAATAATTTTTGACTTTGTAGAGTTTTAAGTGCTTCATCTATGTAACAAACCTTGTTAGGAACGAAAAATTCAAGAAAATTTGCAAAAGCACAGTCAGTAATACCTCTATCTTTGCTTAAATAAACAATAATTAAATGAATGGAATGACATTTCCCCGTACAAGAAGGAAAATCACTTGATTCTGATCATCTCCCTTTTCTGAGCAATAGATAAGGAATATATTTCTCTCCATGTTCTCACAAATAATACTTTTACCCATAGTTTCAACTACAAGATTTGCCCACTGGAAAGAAAAGTGCATTAAGAATATATACAATATACTGAAACCCATATATACCTTTTCTCAGATTTATAGCAGATTTATACGATGCTATAAAACTACCTTCTTGTGTATTACACATCTGGTTTGTACTTGCTTTGAATCACTACATTGCTGTAGTATTATACAAGCACAAGGTTCTACAAGTGGAAGACATGAGGGGCAAAACAGTGACTATGACAGGATGCATCCAACAGAATAGCCCAAAATAACACGTGAGAAGAGAACACAGAAAGGAATCTTGCATGATATATGCTTACATCAATAAGCTCACACAGCCAGTATCCTTCCCAAACCCTTTTCAACAGAAAGAAATAAACTATATGAAGATATTATTGAATTCAAATAATACGGAAAAGTTAATAAAACATATCATCTTCCCTCCTATTTTTTTCTAATAAAAAATAATCATACTGTAATTAAATTACAATTCCTAAAACGTTCTAATGGTACTTTTATATATTCCTTCATAAAAAAAAGCTTTCTAGGAGAGCAAGCATTAGCCCTAACGTAGGGTGTAGGGTGACTTACTATGGGGTGTGGGAGAAAAAGCATTTCAGGACTATGTTTTGGGGGTGCTTTAAAGGGACTTAGGGTCCCTTAAGTACAAAACTTACTACAGGATGTTTAGGGGAAGATCAAACGTCAGGAAAGGGAGGGATCCAGGTGGAGTGAGAAGGAACAAGCACAGGAAGGTACAGGGAAAAGAGGATAAAAAAGGCTAGTTGAGTATAAACACGACTGTTCAGCACTTGTCTTGATCAAGTCTTGTAGTTTGATCACCAGTCTAGCATACATTTGTATTAAATTCTACTTTCAACTATTCTGGAGGGAGGTGTATTCTCTACTCTATGTGTGTATGCTATAAAAGCTTCAGGACAGACTAGCCAGTGAGCTAGAGAAGAGCGCTGAGCAACAACTGGAGGGGAAACAAACCACAGGGGCTCACACGTTCAGGTGCCAGTGGCTGGAGGAGCCTGGAGGCCAACTACTGGATAGATCAAGTGCCTAAGAGCAATTACTGAAGAATCCCATAATATATGTGGGTGTGCACATGTACACACACACATGTATATACATACATCTCTCAATACAAATACATTCCACTTCAATCCTGATCATCCAAAGAGGGGGCTGTTCATGCCGCTCCTTTTTTCGCCACTGCTGTGTCTGTTTAGGAGGGTGTCAGTAAATTACATCCCTCTGGCTGTGCTGGTCTATGCAGCTGCCTGTGTGTGTACTCTGTATACAGTGTATTCTGTACACATACGTGTACCTACTAGGAGCGCATGTTCAGCATTGCTACTGACTGGACCAGGAGGAACTGATCTGGGTAGGAAAATCCACCAGATTCTGCTATCTCCAACATATAGCTTTTCTTCTAAATAATAGGTGGTATGTCTTTTTGAGACGGAACCACACCTTGTGCCTCTGTTTTCTATTTTTAGCATAAAAACATTACAGCAGTGAAAGCAAAGCAGTAGCAAGGATATAGTATCTTTACAAAGCTCATGAAAAATGCACGAGGGAAGCAGAGAATAGTTCTTAAATTTAATGAAAAAGCTTTTGGTGCTGGACTAGCATCACCAAATTGTTTTCACATTCAGTTCATTGCTGCAAGACATGGACTTAAAAGAAAAGAGAAAGAAAAACTTGGTCCAAATGGATATATTCCTGTCCTTTGCTAGTTAAGCGGAAATTGTTTTCACTGGAATACAATTATTAAAATTTGGCCATGACTAAATATTTAAAGGTCCTTTACTGTCACATCCAGGACTTCAGCTTGATTTTACCCAACAGTTTTCCTGCTGCTACTCACGTCCTCTCCCAATAAGCTTACAGTGGTTCTGAGTATGCAAATATACAATAACTTTAAGTTGAGACTTGAAAAAACAGAACAGCTACGACCCTTAAGCGCACATCTATGCACATTTATCTAAATGTGCAAATGTGTGCATGTTTGGATAGAAAATGTATCTACAATACTGTATTTAAATGCTACATATTATATTTAAATGAAAGGTAGGAATACAATTTTTCCCCCTTCAACAATATGTTAAAAAGTGCCACTAAGGTAACATATATTGACATATGGATTACTTTTTTGAATACAGGAAGTTAAACGGGTCAAATTTGATTATCTTGCCAAATAGACAAATATCAAATAATTCTAGTTGGAATTTAGAGAACAAATCTATCTGTTGAGTGATATACTCAAGATAACAGTAAAAGCTGAATTGAGCATTTTGAACTCGTGAAACTAGTGTTTTTTTTTTTTCAGTAAACAATAGAAAAAGTATGAACTGATTGGAAGCTAACCTAAGGCTTCCTGGCTACCATCCAAAGTTAAACAAAAAAAATTTCAGAAAAAAAAAAAAAAAAAAAAAAAAAAAAAAAAAGTCTGGATCAGTTTCTTTGCTTTCATCTTTCAAATAGCATTTACAAACTGTGAACAAAGTAGGAAATCTTGTTCCTCAAGACTACATGTAAACTGAAAGGCTATACCAGAAAAGTTGCTTAAAAAACACAAGAAAAATAATATCTCAGTCCTTGCCTTGTTAACAGATGAGATAATTATCATTTCTTGTACCACAGAGCTCACAGATCGGCTGGTATTTCAATGGAAGGAAAACACACCAGTGCATATGGTTTCCTTAAAACAAAAGTCTCTTAAGTTCATGACCAACATTTCAATCAGCTTCTAAGTAGCAAAGAGCAACAACAAATCATACTGAGCATTTACTGACAGATGTCAGGAGCAATGGCTTTCTCTCTCTCTTTTTTTTTTTTTTTTTTTTTTTTTTTTTTTTTTTTTTAGAAAAAGCTATTTAATTCTTTAACTACTGTGGTGCTTCATAATATATATAAAAGTCTATCTTCAAAACATATGTAAAAAGTGCATCTTCAAACTTTGGATAAATTCATCTTTTTAGAACGGATCTTCATGATTCAAGCATTGAGCCCAATCTAAGCATCACTGAAGCCTAGTGGAAACCCTACCAATTCATGTAATAAACTCACACACACTCCAGTATTCCTGCTATATGCTATGGCAAATTGATAGGATTTTACTTGCAAAACATTTAAACAGCAAAGGCAGAATGCAGTTTTGAATGCTTTTGGAATACAGTTTTAAAGTTCCTTGTTCAAAGACTAGAATACCAGTTTACTAGCAAAAGCTCAGCTCCTGCACAAATGAATATGAATGCGAGTAGTCCACCATTAAATGTATGGTTCTGGTTGAGAGGCCACTATAACAAATGACTTAAAAGGCTTTGAATTAGATTTCAAGAGTACAATACCATTCTTAACCGTAAGTGTTCGCAAGACAGGTCTTTACACAGGAATCACAGAAGGGGGAAGAAGTGGTGATTTACCTGCTTGAAATGTCTGATGCTTAATTTTTGTGGTTTAGATAGTCAACTATTACCTACAATTTACTATAAAATGTAAATGGGTAGATAACAGGAAAACTCTGACATGTTTTTAATACACACATTAGAGAGAGGCACATTTTTTGTTAGAAATCAGTATGAAATGCTTCTGAAGGACTTAAACACGTTCTTTCACAGAATTTTTTTCATGAAACTGTGCTTTTCATATAAGGCGGTCATATCTAGTTAAGTAAAACACAGTTTGCATAAAATTAAAGCTGCACCTAGTTTAAGATGTGTTTTCAAAATACATACATCATAAATGCCAACACTGAAAAAYAAGAAAAATAATTCTTTTATAACCTGGAGAAAGCAAGCACTGGTTTTGACATTCTGTTAGAAATTAAGGGCATGAAAGCAGTTTGGACTGCTGGTTCAAACGATCTAGCTGTTCTACCGGTACACACAGTGCAAAGAACTTATTACAGTAATATCACAAAGAAATACTACTTCTTCCAAAAGTACTCTTGAAATAGTTGCTCATTGCTCCGAATGGCATAATGTTCACAACGCAACAGAATCTAGAGTGTTACTGCATTATTGCTGCTACAGTAATGAAAAGAACTGAGGTGGTGATTATACATTTTCATGTTAAATTGTGAGGAATTATACTTTGATTTATCAAGCATATTACTTAGCTTCTTCATAAGCTGTAGGAAAATGAGCAGTGGAGAGAAGTTATCTATTCGTATTTTTTCCTACAGAAACATCAAACGCTAAAATAAAATATGAAATTAGTTGTCTTTGTATTAGTTAGTTAAAAATGAGTATGTCAGTTCAACTTGAGTCAAGCTACCTCGGTTTGTATTAGCTATCTGTAAAGGCTGACTGAATGAGATTCCTTTCATCATACAGGCACTGCTATCTTTGCTGCAGTAATAGAGGCATGCTTTGATAGCCAGGATAGCTTCAGCTGATAGACAGCTACTGGGTAACTGAAAGGGAATGAGAGTTTGACAGGAAACATCCTTAATTCCTCCAGACAGGCATTGTCCTTGAAGCAACCATGCATTATCTGCAAAAAACAGAAAACAAAAACAAAAATATAGGTTTTCTCACTAGGAACAAAAAAACCAGGTTTTATCATTAGGACATTCAACATTGTGTCTAAAACCTATAGAAAACATTGATATTATTTATCAAAAGACATAGTCTTTCTTTCCTTGTGCAATACTAGGAGAAACTAGAAAAATCTGTTTTTTCCAGTCACAGAGAAAAAGGAAAAGTGATTTAAGTGCTTTTGGTTGTCATTTAAAGGTGGAAGGATCCATAGCTCTGATTTAAGAAGTATACCTTAGTTAAATACAATGCATCTGCAATTTGTCCTATAAGCTCTAAAAAGAGTATTAAAATTTATTCTGAGATATGTAATCAAAACTCCTTAAATTAACGGGCTGTTACAGATTTGTATCAGAGGCTTAACACTCAAGGCAAGGTGACTGCATGTACTTTATGACATCTCCAAACAGAAATGTTGGTTTCATAAGCGGGTTGCTATGACTTATTACTGTTCAGGCTGATTGTTACAATGGGACCCAAGCTTTGTATTTATTTAAGTATTTAAGAGTATGTGAGCTGAAAAACTAACTGCACAATAAATGCACCTAACGCATTGCACTCTGTATTCTGCTGTGAGATGAATGAAGTGTTCTTTTTGGCATTTTACAGCAAATAATTACAGCTTGGCTCTAGAATACATGAGCTTGAAAAGGCTTGTTGAGTTTCAGTTGGTTAAATTCTGCAATTTTACTAACTCTTGCAACTATGACATATCTCTTTGCTTCAACAATATTTGGAGATTTTTAGGCCAAAATGTATGCTGATACTCCTGGAAAGAGTCTATGTGTTCTTCTAAAGGTACAAATCGGGACAAGAAACTTCTTCAAATCACAAGGTACATGAACAAATTGCAGTGCTAAACAGTATTTTGACTGTTTTAAAAACAACTCATCCAATTAAGGTACCACATAAAGAAACACTTTGAAAGCTGGCTAGCAAAAGACTAGTCAAAAGATAAGATGTTTAGTTTTAGATCTGTTCAATTGCATCTGCTTGCATTAATGACTACTAAGAGTATAAATAGACTGTAACAGACAATTCAGACTGAGAATAATTACTAATAATTAGCAGAATTTTAAAATCCAGTAGCATTTCTAAAACAGAATGTTTTCCAATGTAGTGCTATAAATGAGTGAAAAATAATTTAAATATAAGTGTTTTCTCTCTGACTTCCCAAAAAATCTACTGAAGGTGCAAATGAGACATTTTCTATATCCAGAACTTGACAAAGAAAACCAAAGAAAAATGACATCCTATATACATATGCACAAATATATGTATTTAACTGTTTAGCAACCCTAAACAGCTGATTAGGCTTTCTATTGCTCTGTACTGCTTAGTGGGTAACTTGTTCACTTCCTCCTAAGTACTCTGTACGCTGCATGACATACTTCTAGGGAACCTAGAGACTAACAGCAGATGTGTTTATAGGGTTCAGATTTTTTTCTCAGCATCTGCCTGTTAAGTGTCTTGCCTTCATCCCCAGAAACACTAGTTTACAGCAGCAGTTTTACTTAGGCATATAGTGCCATAGTATATGGTATCTTTTAGAAGCATTAACATCCTAGTGAGACCAAAAATTTGTTTCTAGAGTTTAAATGTGTTAAAGCAAAGGAGTTGCACCTGAGTAACTCAATAATCAGGCAAAATTGTTTCACCACACAAAGCATCTGAAAAACACGTAGGTTATTTTATATGCTAGCTTTTGTACGGCACTTTCGAGAACACCGATACATGTTCTCTTCTGGGTATAGCTGGAACACTGGAAAACACTGTCTCCAAACACTCATTAATGGTCACCCTGCCCAAGGAGGAGCTTCAGATAACCTTGCTATTTTTATACTGAAGGAAATTGTAGGGAATGCTCACATGTTCCATTCTGCCAGTTATCYTGTGGGCACAGTAATCTCCAGTGTAAGAACAGCAATGATGGATGGAATTAAACCACTGCAATCACAGGCCACAAGAACAGGTTCTCTGCATTCTTTTCAAATACTTAAGAGTTGAGATACTGATTAATTTAGCTTCACAACACTTCTGTGACATGAAATAGTATTATTCCCATTTTACAGTAACTAATGTACACAGTGACCAAAAAAAATTGTGCAAGGTCACACAGGAAGTCAGCAAAAGAACTTGAAATAAAGGCCAGTCATTTCTGTTTCCTTGATATAGAATTTGTGCCTTGTTATAGAAATAATTCAATATGAAAATATGAACCACAACAAAGTAGGTTCAAAGTAGTTAGGTAAAAATATACCTCAAATAATTTTTTGAAGAGAGAAAAAGAAAAATAAGTGAATCTCCTTCAGGAAAATACTTCAGGTTTGTGCTAAGTTTTCTCAAAGAAAAAAAAAGAAAAACACAGACATTAGGCCTGGTATGATCTATTCATAGAGACAGAGTGGAGAAAGCAAGCATCTAAAAATCAAAAAGCCTGACTGTTCTGGGAACAGTATCTTTGCCAACCCTCACTGGCAGTTTGTTCCAAGCAATTCTAAAAAAGTGAATGTAGCACGTGTTAATTCATGCAAGAACCAGCCATTATCATTTTTTTCTTAATCTTCCCACTCCAGCTGTTAAAAGTAGCAACTCTAAATATTATACATCACATCACAATGTCATATAGGCCTTCTAGGGATATTTTGGTCCACGAGATTGAGACTCCTTGTGTTGTAAGCATGTCATGATCATATCTTCTCTGTTCTTGTTCAACTGATGTGACAACACAGGCATTTACCTTCTGCTGTGATGAACCAGGAACTAGGTGCTTCTTCATGCAGTTTTGTATCTGGAGGAAGAGTCAACTTTAACAGAAATTGAATTGTCTGGCCAGGAGTTACAGCCAGTGAAGGAAGTTGAATGTTTGGTGCAGATTTAGGCAGTTTTGGAAGGTTTGCTATCTTATCCCCTTGTACAGAAAGATGATCTGGAACATCACATGCTTCTGGATTCAGGATAGGCAACTACCAGCAGAAATCAAACAAAATATTAGTTTTAATTTGTGCTGTAGCACAAATAGGCTTTCACAATACAATCACACATTCATAGCTGATGTGTTAGGAAAACTAACATAAGACAAGACCGAATGCACCAGTACTGCACTGACAGAAATAAAAAAGGACAGATTTTTTAAAAGTTAAAAATACATAAAATTGATATATACATATATAAAATTGAGAAAAATAATATTCACTATTAAAATCATAAAATCTACCACTTAGGAGTTTCCACTATTTACAGTATACTTTCATCACATTTTTAGTTTAACAAACATTAAAGATATTTTCTCCTAATCTGGTGGTACCTGTACCCTTAGGTAATAAAATCCAAGATTCTAGCCATGCAGATTACACAGCAAAGCAAAGGATTATTTCTCAGAATGTTACATTTCCTATGAAAATTTAAACCTACAGAAAGATGGTTTGACCATTCTGTCATACCTGTATGAAAACAGTAAGACATAGAGCCATTGTAAGACGGACAGGAATTCAAAGCTGTTTTGCCCTCATGTGGTATAAGCAAAGAGAGCACTGCTGAATTCTGAAAGGGGTTTTGATTTGACAACTTGGAAGCCCAAGAGAAAGAATATTAAAATTCTGCATTGCATATAATGAAAAGTTAGACATCATATAAAAGTAAGTTTTAAATGTTTAGCAATGTAATAGTAAAAACAAGACTTTTTAGTACCAACATTTCTGAAAGATTCAGAAGAATTCCCTACAAGAGAGTAATGAGAGCTCTTCTGCTCTCTCAATAGAAGCCATATTAAGTAATCTATTGAGGACATTTCTCTCCAGTTCACTGTTGCAATTTATTCTATGTATCTCAATATTCTATATGCTTCTGGAAATAATTAAAGATCAGACATACAGATGCAGAATTGGAGACAATGATGTCAATAGATATAAGATCTAGTAAAAACAATGTGGAAAAAAAAAGATATTGCAAGGTAATCTAGATGTAAACACAAAGCACAAGGGGTAAGGTGCCTCACATTTACTTTGCTGTACAGTTCACACAGTAGTAAATGTAGAATAGCTGAATTTTGGCATAAATGACACCCTAGTGTGTCCTGAAAATAATCTGATCATCTGTATACTATGCCTGAAGTGGCTGATCTCTCAAAATCATCTTTTGTGGCTTAGCTACATGACTTGGCAAACGATTTCAACTTCCACTCATTCCAAAGAGAGTTGCAAGGGCTCATGAAGTGATTTTTCAGTGCAAAACTGCACTGTACTTTTTTTAGGATAGCTCATGTTTCCATATTATTTAGAGGATCATCACTTTCTGTTTCTATGCAGCCTTCTCAAAGACTAAAGTTTTCAACAAATGCATTAATAAACAATGTTTGTTTGCCAAACCATATAATGTTTTGCCACAAAATATTATGTGAATATAACTACTGTACCAAAAATTCACTAGCTATATGATTTTTATACCACCTACCAAAGTCTGTAATAGTAATTTATATCAAAAAACACCACTATCAGTACATTTAATAAATATTACTTGCCACGGAAAGAATTTTTGTTTCCAAATCCAGCACTTTAATCTGATGATTATTTGTGTCTGCAACATACATCAAGCGGCCATTTTCCTCAACACATAAGCCTCCTGGTTCATTGAAAGTTGACTGTGTAAAGTTGGAAGCAGTAACATTGCTTGCTTCTCCTGTGCCTGCCAGAGTGGCGCAGTTCTTCGTTCTGGGATCTACAACTTTAATCTAAGATAAATAAACAAACCAACCAACCTGAGGAAAAAAATTCACCAATACTTAAAAGTTCTACATTATCTTACACTCAACATTTTCAGAAGCCAGCATTAACTTTCAGTATCTTAGCTAACAAGCATCCTTCCTCGGAACTATATCGTTTCTAGTTATCATCCTTTAATAAAAATATCTCCCTTCTTTCTCCCTGATTTCCCTGCTGGACTTTACTGCTTTCCTTGGTCTCCATTTAGTGTTCTCTTTTATCATTTCTAAGCTACATAATCCCATGCTATGTAAGTATGCTGAACAGCACATTCTTCTTATATTTGCTACCTTTCCGGAAAGATCTGAGAAGTGGTTGAAGTATAACAAAACTGGTAGGCTAACTTTGATATCATTCTTTCTAAAAATGAGTGCGTTAAATTTTGTTTCAAGTATTGTACAAAATGCAGTTTCAGTGTTTATTTTGCTATTGCTTCAAGAAAAATAATAATTTGCCGTATAAACTTTAATGAGTATTTAGTGTATATATTTTACTCTTCAAATTAAACATGTTACTTTTTCTTAATGCATCTAATCAAGGTAAATGTTAACAAACTTACAGGCATAAGAGCTTATACATCACCACATGAGGAGAAACACACAACACAACCTTTCTTACATCTGAAGTGACTCTGAGTTCCAGGGGGGCAACCCATAGTATTTCTTTCTCAAAACCATACGTAGCTTTTTTAAGGAAGTCCAAAAGTAAGTCCTTTGGACTACAAATTTTAGCAAACCTGCAGTAGCAAACTTGCCATCATATCCATACAATAATATGTGATAACAAAACAATAACTCAAGAGAAAGAACCACACGGAAAAAAAAAGAGAATCCACAAAATAACACATATCGTTTGTTTTCTCAACTCCTCCAAACACAACCTTTATATGTTCCCAAAATAATCTCCCGTAGTGGTAAGAAGTGTAAAACCATACGCAATATGCTCCCGTATGCTTACCTTATGATTATAGGAATCAGCCACATAGAGCAGTTTTCTTTTCTTGTCCCATGTTACTCCTAGGGGATGCTGCAACTTTGCATTTATGCCTGCTCCATCCATATCACCAAAGGCAAACAAATTCTAAAGAAGTATGTTACTAAATTAAAATTTAATTAGTCAATGCTAACATAAATTTAAATGATTATAATTAAATGGAAATGAACTGACTTTTTGGCAAACAGAAGTAAGACAACTTCGAAATAAGGATACTAAGAACTGGGAACTATGATGCTGACCATGGAAATAGAGGCCATGACAGTTAAACTATCAATATGAATACAGTTGACTAAAAACTAGGCAATGCCATCTCAGGTCAGCTGTTTTATAAATAAGTGAATCCCTGCAGCAACAATCTGCACTACAATCTAAGCACTGTGACTGGCACATATTTGTATTCCAAGCAGCAAAGTTAAGAAATGGATGGCCATGCAAACTGATCTACTCCCCGCTCACCCCAAAAGTGGCTCTTCCAGGTCAGGCTCTAGGAATATTAGCAGGGCATTGTGGGGAAGTTTGAAGTGATTACCAGTGGATCTCTCTCTCCTCCTACAAGGTGCTTCACTGCTCCATCTTTCAGAGAGATTGTTCGCACAGCGCTGCTCTCGCTATCTACTACAAAAAGGCAATTCCATGGATCCTCAGAAGCCAGAGAGAGACCTGAAGGCTGTGCAAAGCCTGCCTTATGCGGGTATGCATTGTTTCTGTTCTCTTCATTCCCACTCCCAGCAAATCGAATGCAGGTTCCTTTCTTTAAATTGCTGAAGGAAAACAGTATCCAAGACCAAGAATAAGTTTGAAATGCTTCAGACACTATGCATAAACTGAAGTTACAGGAAAAGCATGTGAGTTATAAACAACCGTACAGCAGCACAAAGAATTATTTGAATTGCCTCTGTGCTAACTTTTATTTCACCTTAGTTTATCATTCATCAGGAAATGCAATGCAAAGTAACATCCAGTTATACTAATGTAGCTTACTAAGTCATAGCTTTATAGCAAAAGTAACAGCTTCCATTTATCTAACTTATGTAGGGAAAAAAAAAAACAGGCAGACTTTAAAGTACACAAGCCTTTTAAGTCTGAAGAAAAGCAGTAAACTTCAAGCTAAGTACAGGCTTAGGAAAATTACTTTGATTTTAATGTGATTATCTCTCTTCAGGGTTTGAACGCTATTTATCAAACAAACAGCAATTTTTATGTCTCTCATTAAAGCTGCTTACCTTCCCTTTGGTAGTTTCCCACCTTCCAACATCAGTGCCCAGATCTGATGAGTGCCTGCCATGGCTATCCATAAAACATCGTCTTCCTGGGTGCCTGAAACTTTTTAAAAAGGGTATAGAAACAGGAGGAAAAAAAAAATCCTTTGGACATGTTTTATAAAATCAAGAAGTCAACAAGCCCTGACATTCCCAGTCTAGTACATCTTTTGCCATAAGACATTCTGCTTTTCTTCTTCTATTCTCTTTCCAAGATTATAAAAAAATTATTTTTGATATCTCTGGTAAAGACAACACTTCAAATGAGATTTGCTGTTTTGCATGATTTTGTTGTTGGGTTCACCTATTTTTGGATTCATACTGGCCAATAAATACGTATATATGTTTGTTAAAAATGTATTTTTTTTTATTAAGCTAGCTGACAAAGTTCGATAATCCAAATTATTATTGGCAGTTGTTTCCAGGGTTTATGAGAAATAACATGGCAGTACATTTCAGATCATATGCTCATTTTAACTACAGATCTTTTATCTTGCAAATTCACATGTTCTCTTATCCCAGTAATCCACTGAAATTAGTGGTAATACTAATGGTAGTAAAGATAAGATACATGCCTGTTTTCAAGAAAACAAAATCCAGTGCTTGAATGTCATGTAGATCAATGCAACAGAAAGTAAAAACTGCTGTTTATTCAACGGTTAGGTGTGATGTGTGCAATCACCATTTTTCCTCTAACCAGTTTCCAAGTGATAATCTCTTCGTGTACACCTGTATACGTGATATTACAAATGCAAAATGCAGACATCTGTGTTCCTGTAGAACAGGGACCTTCTGACCGAAAAGTGTTCAAATGTGTATCTGTTTTTTTTCAGCTCATGAAGTATAAAACTATTATTCACCAATCCAAATTTGTAAAATTAAACAAAGCTTGACAACCTTATTTTCCAAACAAAATGATATAAATGAAAATAGAAAAACAAGTAAGTGCTCTACAGCTTAAAACAGATCATATTGCAGCATAAGAAAGAATGCATGAAGTAGTGAAAGGCCATAAAAACAAAATGAATTTACTTAGCATTTATGAAAAATTTAAGGAACAGAAAATTGACATTTAAAAACTTTATTAAAACAGGTAGAGTTATCTTCCTAATACTGAACTAGTCTATACACACTACAGAACTGTCTCATCTAGTCAGAAACAAAATTAAAAAGTTTTTCTAAAACAATGTAACAGATATTGGAATAACTATTAGCCAGTTAACTGAAAAAYGTCTTCCAAGTGCTCACAAAGACTTTTTACTTCTATGAATTTATAAAACAATGTGGGTCCCATAGCACTGTTCCTTGCAACAAACAGCAGCTCCTCATATTTTGTAGTTTCAGAATACAAATAATTTTATGTAAGATGTTTGCAAACAYTTTAAACCTGAAAAGTTAGACCAAATCACTCTTCCTGAAATAAAATTATCACTGTGCTCCAAATTGAGATTCTTGCATTTTCCACTTCTCAAGCATTCTTACATCATACATTAGAAGAGGAAAAAAATAGTACCATTCTACCTACAGAAACAATTTCCTCCTACTGTAAGCACTCTTAAGAGTAGTATTAATATGATTTTAATGGAATTTATCTTCATTCTTTTCTTTTTCTGGGATCAAGACAGATGTTTCCAAGCATGTGGATCAAAAAAGAGCTCTGCCGAATCTCTCCTGCATCTCTGCATGCTCTGTGTTTTTAGGCAAACTGGAATCACAATAATAAAAGCTAAACTTCCACAGCACCTAAAAGCTTTTGATGAGCGGCAAGGTTCACAAAATGAGCTGTAAAACAAACATTCTACAAATCATAAGAGATGCTAAGAAAGTACCAGCAATGCCAAAAAATACCTCCTGAAAATCCCCAAACCACAGAATGATCTTAGTTTCAAACTTTTTTTTTTAAGGGACTTAATTAAGAAAACAGGCTAGGCAATCATCTGACTACCTCCTAAATAGCACATGCTCAACTCCCATGATTTTCTGTTTCTATGCTGCATAGCTTGCATTTTTCAGATGCTACTGTTCTGAGTACCCCAGAATGAGCAGTGCTAAAATCACTGCTTAATTCAGAAAATGGGCTTTTAAACTTGCATTTACGCTATCCACTTCATTCTGAAGGATCTCAAAATGCTTTGTTAATTATTTCTAATGAAATGGAACAGTAAGAATAGAGCTGAGCACTTCAGAAAATCTAATGCATAAATCAAATTTTGTAGTTCCACACACTGAGAACTATCTTTTAACAGTCAGAAGCTGAAAAGCTGAAGAGACACCTTACTCCAATTATACACACTGAAAGGCTCATCAAACAAAATACAAGACAAATGTATCATTATTAATTTCAAATTTTACTGAATACGTAAGATCAATAGAGAAAAGACTTTCTTCAACTAGAGAATAAGACAGAAAAATAAGAAAGACTTATAACTGCTACAGACTTTAATGCAAGTTAAATATTTTCTTCCAGATAGCCAGTAGAACAAAGGGAATAGCTATAATAATGGAAATAGAATGCTTATACTGAATCAGAAAAAATACGTCAGAGCTTTAACCAGAAAGCTATAAAAAACAGAAAAGTAAAAACAATGCCTGTGGTTGCCTATTTTATCACATGATGGTCCTGACACCACACAGTTTAATGTTCTAAAGCAGAAGAGAGAAAACCTTCTTCTTCGAGGAGAAAACAATTTGGTGATTTGTCACCAGCATCACCCTCCTACTATTCTCAAAGGAGAAGGAGGGGACAGGGAGAACAAGCATGCCAGAAGTTACGATATTGCCACCAACTACTCCTTATCATCCTTGAATGGAAAGAATTTATTTTCAAAAGAACTTATTACAAAACAACATAATTGAATAAATGTAAAAGAATTACTTTGTTTTTTTAAGAGCCACATTCCAACCTATCTCAAGCTGTTTTTAAAATTCAGTGTAGTTTCTCCTTTTTAGGATATGTACTTTCTTATCTTTAGGGCTCTCTGTATTAAAGCAAAGTATGGCTTGTAAATACGAAACACATTACAAAGATTCACATAACGAACTAGAGTGTTGAATGCACTACTGTTCCATATGGCAGCACTATACTATTCTTTACTTCTGTGCTTTTCAAGTTCCTAAATCTGCCTCTGTTACATATCCATGCTTTTAACAATTCACAGTCCTGTTCCTATACATATTCAATTTTAAAAATGTCAGTAGTAATGTTGACATTTCTAAGGCTAACTGTAAGTCAATCTGAAAACACAGATAAGTACCTACTCAGGTACTCAGTGCAGGATGCCACATTCTTTCCTTGTTTAATATAAAGGATGAGAAAGACTTTCTTTAGTAGCAGTAAACAGCAATATTTATTTACAAGGATTCCATTCCCAGGAATACTGAATACTTCCAGTTTCCCTGTCTGGGGACTGCATGTTTACTTCCAATTCAGGAGTTAAAAGTCTGGGAATCAAAGTCACATTTTGTGGATGACAGCACTGACATTTTCTAAATAGACTAATTGAAAATATTTTTCCCATATAAAAAATTTACCTTAAAGAAGTAATCTGTTGGTACACTCATGTGCTAACACATAAAAGGGAACTATTTTTATGTAACAAGGTATCCTGCTTACAGACATGTATGAAAATAAGTCTTATCTTCACTTAAGTCAGTGCAAGTTTAATAAATTGAATCTGACTGGTAGAATGACTGGAGATTCAGTGTTCTTTCTTCAGTAAAAGAGAGCGCACAAATCTCAGAAGAATGCCATTTTAGGAGCAGGAACAAAAGCTGTTTAGAGATGACAAAACCTATCACAAATTACTTTAGGACACATGAAAATTTCTGCTAAATTGACCAGCCCCTCTTTGGGATTCAATAGGGAAGTGATTGTTTGACCCATTCAGACAATATATAGAGGAAAATCACGTGCTTTAGAAGTCCTCCCAAAACGTTTCTAGATAATACTCTCTTCACTGCAGTCCTTCATTGCAACTTTTTAATATCATGTTTCTCAGAAGACATTTCTCCTTTAACGGTTCATATAAGGGAATGAAACACTATAATAAGTCTTTTGCTTAACTTTAGCACTATCTTTATTCATGAAATTACTTTTTTCCCTTGAAATTTCGAGTATTTTAAAGAAAAAGTAACTTCATTTACAAGTAAATTTAGGATTTAATTAAACAAGAGAAGAACAAACAATGCTGTTAAATGCCAATGATATTTTAGAAATTATTTTCTGAACTGAACTTGCATTAGGGCAGCTACAGCACAAAACTGAACGGGGTATCTGTGAGTTTGTACCTTGCATGGGGAATTGCTGAAAAGATGAAGTCTTCTGCATTCCAAATGAGTCTGCACCACGCATCATGCAGTGTGCATCATGCAGTGTAAAACATTTATTTAGAGTAATTCAAATTTTGAGTTGTAAAGAAATAAGATTCAAAATTAATCCCTGATAATCTCAAAAACCAGTTCTTATTTTCAGCTATTACCAGGGGAAATTCCTTTCACATAACAAGGGCTACAGCATCAACATTGGAATGACAAGACTAAAAGGATAAAGACACATAGATAGCATACTTTCAAGATCAGATAGTTAAGATGCATGCTCAGTTCACCCAGGGAGTTAATTGGTTATTACTTTTTTGGTAAAATTATGGAAGAATCACTATGAATAATTCAGAAAAAATAAATCTTTACTTTGGAATGCAGTTCTAAATAATCCTCTAGCAGAAGCATGGAAAATCTTACATATTTTGGCTTTTTAAGGGTTATAAAGATTGTACCAGGATGACAGGTACTGCACTTCCAGTTAAATAAAATCTATGTAAAACGTATATTAAAGCACAAATTTCCAACTCATTTATTGAAAGCATGGTCAATGCTGTACTTGGGAATTTCTATAAATAGCTTTCAAACATGCAATTGAAGACTGGATTTTGCAGTTATGTCACCATGCACAGGTCATCGTTGTTTCTTCCAGTAAGAATACAGCTATCAGGAACATTTAACACTTGCATCAGCTGTGCATTTAAGTATCACTTGCTTTCAACACCCACTGAATAAAAATAGAACAGGACAATAGAGAAATCTTAAAAAAAAAAAAAAAAAAACCTCTCCACACACAGTAATATAATAATGTATTTTGAAATTGATAGCCCTATATTATGCATTTCCTATACAATCTATGCCAATACAAACTTCAGTATCAACTTCAACAATGCCAGAATTTAATCCATGGAGTTCACTCAAGAATTTTAAAGGAGGGTAAAACAAAGTTCAGTGGCCATAACTAAAGTAACTAAAAATATGATGATGAAGAATATTGTCTGCCTGAATCCTAGCCTTTGTTTTGTCTCCATTAGTTCCCCTACCTTAAAGGGAAACAATTGTGTCAACTTTCTTTTAAATGGTATTTAACAGCCACTTAAACTCTTTGCCTCAGTCTTCAACATCTATACAAAACGGGGAAACAAAGCTTACTATCTCATGCAAATACTATGAGCCTTGGTTAGAAATATGCTGAGATACTCGGTAATATCTGTTCTAAGAATCAAATGATCTGCTCCCTCATTTACATTTTTCTGAATATTTTTATCTTTCAAATGTATACAAAGCAAATTCCAATCACAAAATTGACTCCTAATGGATATAGTTGGTTTTGGTAAAGATGTCATCAGGTCTTGGTTTTGCTTGTCTGTTAATCTGAAAACTTTATCCTCAAAATACACTCAAAAATATTTTCAATGTGATCACACTAAGATTAGATACCACAGTGCTGAACTGCTAAGAAGCTGAGAAGTCCAATTCTTACTATACTTGGAGCCAAATTAATGTAAAAATGTCATTCACTTAAACAATTTCACAAAACTACACCTCAAACCTACAGGTGATTTATTCTCTATTGACAATGCAAAATAATCTTCCTAAACCTTCAAGCCAGATGTCAGGAACAGATCTAATGACTTACATGACTTCTGGATCAGGACTGATGTCCTTTGGAATCCAATAACTAAACCGTGTATTTACTTCATATCTYTGAAATCAACCATCTCAAAGCAATAATGAATCAAAGCAATTGTGAATACAGTGTTCTAAGATTAGCAAGGATATTTCTTAGTTCTTTAAATGGCATCTTTTAGACCATAATTAAAGTTTGTTTCATCCCACAACAATCTAAAATTAAAATAAACAAATGAAAACAATGAAGTCTTTTAATAGACCAATACATACTCTAAACTGTATGTAGAAAAGTAATGTTTTAAGAGATATGATTGATATGGAAAAGAAGTTCATCTTTTAAGAGGGTAACCTTTTCCTTTGAGATTTTGAAAAAGGTTAGTATAAGCTGTTTAATACTGTAAGTATCTCGCACAGCACAAAGAGCTTAAACTTCTAAGCTTTCTTTCTTCTGCCTTTCATGTTCTAGACAGCATGGCTCTGGGCATTAAAAGAAGGCTTACGGAAGCATCATTTGTTTTWAAAAAATCTGAAAAACGTAGATCTAGGTTCTGAAAAAAATCCTCTTGTGCACAGCTTAACATATATAGATTTAAGGAAAATGGAAATCTATGCCATGCCAGTTAACACAAAAGTCAATCTAATAAATACGTAATAATGAACTGTAACTTTTTGCATTATATGCAGCCTCCTCAAACTTGCACAAAGATGCATATAAGCATGTGTAAAAAAGGATAATACAAATGGGCATCACTGTATGGATGCAAATAGAAGTAACTTCTGAAACACAAACTCATCCATCCAAACTCACTAGTAGACACTAACACAGTTATTTTTTCGGTATGCTAACAACAACAGCATATCTAATTGTGGTAGGACAGCACACTGAGAAAAACCAACAGAAGGCTGGGTCTCTGCCCAGGAACAGAGCTCTATACGTTTGGCCAGGACAAGGAAGACTTCCTACAGAGCTGTGCTTCCTACGCATTTGCTGAATAACGAATATACGCTATGACATACCAGAGAGTAACAGAAGAGCCTACCAGTCTCCAGCAATTTCCAGTAACAGCAGAACTTTGACAAATTCTACTGCAATAGTGATAATCTATTTTGATGCTTAACATACACACACAGACACACACACAAAAAAAAGCTACTGCAGCTCGTGACTATATCTATGCTGAAGGCAAATACAYTGCAGGCTACAACAGACAATCCTGGTTACTCATGCACATTTTTGTTGTGTTTGCAGTGTGTCTTAAGACAACATCTTAGATGCTTACATCATTCACACRTCTATCTAAACCTCCTTTGACTCCTCCAACAGGTTCTTGAAACTCGTGATTTAAGTGCATGCTGGAGTCCTAGCCCTCTAAAAACCATCTATTTTACAATCTATACACTGACACTGCCAAAATTCTGCACAGGCATCAAGAACACTTGATGTGTACACATCAAGTACTTTTGCTAGTGGCTCACCATTGCTGGGTATATTTTGACACATTTCATTTTAGGTCAGCATGCTAAATCCCCCAGAATGACTCTCTAAAACCCAGAGAATACAGACTGTTACACAGAGTTCAACCATAAGCACTCCATTTGAAATTCACCATTTGTAATGTCACTTAATTTTCATAAAACATTTACAGAAAAAAACCAGCTATAAATCTATTAAAACAAATCTGGCATCATACTGCCACATACAAGGTTTCAAGAAGCCTACACTGAGAAGAGCAGCTGCGGCTGAACTAATTAAGCTTTGACAATACAAGCCTGTTTTAGAAGAACGCGATAGGGAGGAACTGAGGTGGTTCTCTGCAGCAGATTTTCAGTCTCTGGGAATACAGAAGGAAGGTATCTTAAAATAAGCAGGATTGAGGTGCTCTACCCTAAGATGGTACAGTCAAAAAGTCTTTGTTTGTGCTTTATGCCAACTCTCCCACATTTTCTCTGCAAAAAGAAAAGACAATGGGAGAAGGCAGCAGTGCCAAGAGGTTAATTTTATAAGTCATCTCAATAATTAATATAACTGTCCCATTATAGTTTTATATGCAAACTTTTTTTTTTTAAAGTATTTCTGTATTTTCTCCAACATTAAAAATGGCTGACTGATTTCACACATGAAGTATTTTCTTTTCAAAACTGAATTCATCTTGAAACAACTAAAATCCAGCTCCCCAACACATTACCCCGGAGTATCTATCCAGGGTATATATTACTCCAGGGTAACAGTCAGTGAGAAGGAGAGGAAGAAATGTCTTTTAGTGACAAACTACCATGGACTCCAAGGAGAGGATGAAACAGTGCAAATCTTCCAAATAATAATGACTGAAAGAGCATCCAGGAAGTGATCTAGTTCACTATTCTTCTCTAAGGAGATACTAAATACATCCAGCTCATTCCTGAAAGACTGTCTAACCCATTTTTCAATACCCGTAAAGAGAATACTCTACAACTTCATCAGGCAGGAAATTTTACCTATTTTTTCCCCATGCAAATTTTTGCCAATTCAACCCACCACAGATCTGAAAATAAAACTACTCTCTTTCACATGGTAGCAGTTGTCTATACATTTGATCATTCCTTTATATGTGAAGGACCTAGTCCTTCTTCCTACTAAGTTACACCAGTAAGTTACACCAAATTTTTCCAGGCCATATTTCCAGGGAATCTAAATCATTTTGAACATCTTTTCATCATTTTACTGGCTATTCTGTCCACTCAGGTGTTACCAGGATCAGAAACAGACTCTTGCCAACATTGTACTCAATACACTCCTCTGTTTTGAAGTCTCTCTGGTCACAGTTTTCTAACAATTTTATGTAAGTATTATAGTAATTTCATTAAGTCTTTTTCCCTAGCTTATTTTGCTCACACAGGTTGGTAATAAAAGTCTTAAAAATAAATTAAAAACAAAAGTTTTATGTATTTGGCTTATTACCCTCTCAAAGAAGGAAATTAAATTGATTTCACTCCTCTTAACTCACAGGTTATACTGTATTTTGATAGAGATCTAAATACACAACTGACAGCTAGGATCTAATTGAATATGAAAAGAATATATACTGTGAACAGAGTTTAGAAGATCTGATTTTCATAAACAGTAATAAAAACTCAGTAGTCAATGTTAAACAGTACAGGTGACTAATTCTCTACAAATGACTAATTGAGTGATGACTATGTTCATGTTGGTAACAATCATATCAATTAACATTTCATTTAACAAGCAGAGCTCTCAAAAATATCAAGACATTCAGATACTGGCAGAAGTAAAAGGAAGCATCATGAAAATCAGTAAGTAAAATAACAGGGTATTTCAAACAGGTCTGTTAATCAGCTTAAGCTTCTGAAGCGCTGGGGCAATAACCTATGATGAGTTATTAGTCTCCTTCCTTGCTGATCTGTGAAACAGCTTTGCCACGACATCCCACAGAGATCAGCTTGCCAGTTCAGGATAGCATGAAAACCATAGCATCTGACCACATAACAGTCTACTGGACCACATCAGCACAATCAGATTGGATAATATTCAGAACTCATGCAGCAACTCTTTTATAGTCACCCATATCTGGTGGGACTCTCAGGTATTCCGCGTACCTTCCACAATATCCTTAACATAGACCACAYGTGAAGGTCACTGGTAGGGACTTCCAATATAGCGCTAGGCTTTTTTTGTAGAAGACACATTAGTAAAAATGTTAAATCTAAAAATTGGTGCCTCTTGTTTGTCTTAGTAGTCATAGTACACTGTCAACACTGAGAACATATTTGCACCAACACTCTACATTTATGAAATAGCTTTATGTTCCCTTAAACTAAATCCAAAGATTTTTTTTTTCCTGGGTAACTCATCCAAGATTATAGCATGCTTTCAGGTCATTAAAAAGTTCTAATTACTACCCTTGCAAAGCACTTCCAATTTAAAGATAACAAACATAAATCATACCACAATTGTTATGCTCTTCCTTACCCCTTCATCTGCAGATTCAAGGAAACCCAGTGTTAGCAGTCAAATTTTACACCAAAAATGCTGGCTACAGAGTTTTATGCCACATTTAAACATTCATTGCTCATTGTTAAGAGATTTGCAGTTCCAACTCCTAAATTATATTGAAATGAAAACTAAACGAGAAAGAATATTAACTCATAGCTCCTAACAGTTAACAGCATCACAGTTACATGATTTCAAGCTCAGGTATGTGTTAGGTGGATCAGGAGAGAAAAAGCTTATTAAATCCTTGGAAGACGGTACTTGCATCTTTCCTGTTATACAAAGATTTTATTTTTACCTCTGAAACTTGCAAGATTTTTCCTGAGATATGCCTCTGCTATCAGTCTGAATCTACTATGATCTTCAGTCTAATGATCTTATGTCACCTGAACGTTAATAAATATTGTCACAAACTCAAATATTTTACAAAGTCAGAGTGTCTGTGGAGTCAAGAAAAGAAACTTACAGACAATGTGCACTTCCTATAAAGYGCATATACTTCTTTAGTGATGCTGGCATAAAGCATTAACCTAGCAACAGCAATCACAACTTTCTTTTCTATTTAGATACAGTAATTATATAACTTGCTACAAAAAGTTTGCCTCTATCTCAGATAATAGAGGTCCACATTTTTTCAGGACCCAAAACAGAAACTTGATCTCAGCTGATAACGGTGATATTTTTTCTGAAGAAACCACTGTTTTTAAACTCAGTTATACAGTAAAGTAAATCTTTGCTTTTTGGTATCTCAGAGTACCAAAAAAGGGAAAATAAATAGTCACGCGCGTATAAATAAAACAAGTCAAAATCTCAACTGATACAATACCTGAATTTCCGAAGGCCACATCCCATGGAGAGCTGATGGGCTGTTCTTCTCCTTTTGCTCCACCTTCCTTGTCAACACCTTGTATCCCAACACCTGCTACAGTGCTCACCATCTCTAATTCTAGGTCAATCTATATGAAACAAAATTATATAAATTGAGTGTACAACAGCAAGCTGAATCAATACAGATAATCTGAGCTAAATGTCAAAAACACAAAACCAGATAATCTTTGCTGACAAGAAGAAACCAAATACCCCAAAATTTCAGGTATTTCTTTACATAGGAGGAAAAAACTGCACAGGACTTTTATGTCCAACTGCACATAAAGAACACTAGTCTGTCAAGGTTAAGTCTAACTTTTGGAAAAAAAGTAAAAATATTCCAGAGAAGTGTTCAGATGGACAACAAATGTGGCTGTTTCATTTTAAACTAGTTTTAATGGAATATACTATAAAAACTCAAACACTGTAACAGTACTTCACATCTCTCTATATAATAATCTGTACAAAGCAAATAATTTTTGCAGTTTTTTTCACTAGCAAGACATAAATATAATTCACGGCCTGGAGGGAAAAATACTTATTTCATTTCTGTCACCTAAATGTCTTCCTCTTTTCCTCACTTTTTCTGTGCATTTAAGTCACTTCTAGTAAGTCTCATAAATTTATTGTGATGATTATGTAAAAAAGTAGAGTCTTATTGACACAGCATCTTCTAACTTTTGTAGCAATAAATGCCTCCCTTTTACATAGCTGTGTCTTGCATAAGCAGTTGAAAGCTTGTACCTATAGCTGTTATATTACCTTAATTCTTTAATCCTGGGATATCCTGATGTCATGTTTAGAAACCATGAAAAATGATGAAGCTGTATGGCCCAAATCTTCATCTGTCTCTGTCCTATCTTTGTTACCCAAACTACTTACAATTTATATTGACTAACGTTCCTACCTGCTAAACACTCGTGCTTAATCCAAAAAATCCACATGCAGACAATTCTCAAATTAAACCAGTTACCTGTCATTTGCAGACCCCAACAGCTAAGTAACAACGGTGTAGAAGTCCACTGAACCATAAGAGAACAGTAACTTTAGATAAGAATTTGACAGTTCTGGAAGTGAAGCACAAACAAGTTCTGCTTCCGATACTAAAAAAAAAAGACATTTCTCACAACATAAGCAATAAACACTAGGAAAAAAAAAAAAACAAAAACAAACCTAGCTATGTTAGAACAAGTAGTGCATATCATCTCCATTTGAAAGGATGTATAAATGTAGCCCTTCAGAAAATGAACTTCACTACAGCATTTATTTATCAGATATTAGTCTAACCTTCCTTCTTGATACAGAAGGTATTTGTAAAATAATTCATTTGGCGCAAATTTTCATCTGTGTGGGTGGGATAAGCTGTAATAGATCAAATTTTAAATTGTTTTATGGAAAATTTACCTTTCTAATTAGATGATTTTCTGTATCAGCAACATAAATAATATTATTTTTTATAGCAATCCCTTGAGGTGAGTTGAAAGTTGCCTCTGAAAATCTTCCATCTTTCCTTCCGCTGTTTGGACCTATCAATGAAAGAGAGCAAACTCAAAAGTCATTTTAAAAAAAGGAACTTAAAATATAATCAAAGTGCGTATATTTAAATCTTAAAGATAATTACATATTTTAAAAGGTGCTTTCATAGCACCTTGTACAGCTTAAGTTATTAATATTTTGTGTAGTCTCAGTTTAGTCACTACGGTTTGTGACAACAATGACAACAATCAGGTGCAATTACGTTTTTCACTCTTTTTACATAAGTTCTCTGCATCTTTGGCTTATTCTCTAAAGAAAGGTCTTAATAAGGGTCTGAATTGCTCCTGTTTCTTTGCATTAAGAAATAACAGCAAAAAGAGAAGACAAAAATAAGAAACTCTGTCTTTTTATTCCTGATTGCATCAAAGCAGGCCAGCAGCAAAAACCGTAAATTCCAAAACTCAATTTAATTTAAATGATTTAGATTTTGGTGCAAGTTACAAAGTGCAAGTAGTTGAAAATACTGCTCAGTAGTGTTTTCTCATGAATAATAACTAGCAGAAAGATGACATAGAACTAATTATGTGGAGGAACAGTGAGAATGATGGAGTGACGGTGTTCTGCATAGCATAATCAAGACAGGAAAAAAAAAACACGAGCTGAATAAAACATTATGAAGGTAAGCATCATACTTTAGAGGGAGTAACATTTAAAGTGCATTAGCAGTATGTGTCAACAGAAGACATTTAGATATATGAGTTATTATGTTTGCATCATTTATAGTAATTTTAACCTTTGTGCATTCCCACATTTATTACTGTATGATCAGCTTCATTATATTACTTTCTGAGCACAGAATCATTTAATTGAGTAACTAAAATACACAACTTGTACAACTAACTATCAGAAGACAGTTTAGACATTATTAAACAGGAAGGGCAAGGGTGCTACTGTGGCAGACTCCACTAGTTTCCTTTGCTTACCAAAGGAAAGCACCATGGTCCAAATGCCTAAAGAGCACAGAGTTCCACTGCTGGTATCAACACAGAAGTTAGGACACTTCCCTTTCAGCTGCTGTTTAATGAATATCCCAGAACACAAAAAGGTACTTTGTTGACAGAAGCTTCATCTCACAAATCAAACAGAAATCAAATTCCGTGAGTTTTATCATAAGAAATTCTTTTGTAATTTCCTTACAGAAGGCCATTAAGGCTGATGTCTTTATCAGGTTAACTAGGGCAATTTGTCTATTTAATGGAGTATTCTTCAAATAATGAAAGATCCTCCTCCTTGCTTAAACAGCAGTGCCAATGGTATTTTTATAAAGCTTGTACTATTCCCACCATGGGTCAGTACTGACCTAGTCAATACTAGATTAAGTAACATACCGGTCCTGATTCTCAGACAAAAACGAACCATTGTTTTCAACAGTTTGAAGATACAAACCTTTCCCAAACCTGTCTATAATGGCTGCTTGTAAATGGACTGTCCTAACAGCTATTTACTTGGTGCATTAAGTGTACTTTCGACCAGCATACTAGATAAGAAGGAACAATTCTGAATGTTTCATTTATGAAAAAATAAGTCATATAATAAGTGAGCAAGTTCAACTGAATTTTCTTGATTTGTATTGTAGAATTGATAGTAATTTATCAAAACAAAGAGATTTTTAAAGTAGAAACACTACTGTAGAATTACTAATAAAGGGTTTGTAATAAAAGTAAATTTTAAACGCTTAACTTTTCTCTTTTGGATAACTTGCTTACACATTACACTTGAATTTTGATGAGAACATAAGCCTGTTCATAAATATTTAGGTAACTTCCTTTTCAGATGCCTATGCACTGGTACAACACCACTGCTCTTAACAATAACTCTCCGATCCTCTCAAAACCAGACCGGGATACTACTGAGGGATTGGATTAAAAACAAACAAAAAACCCTACTTTTTTTTATTGGGAAGTGTTATTGTCTCTTTTCCATGCTTTGCTGCTGGTAGGTATATGGGTGTATGTTGCTTTAAATCTAAACCCATTTGCAACTCTTACGTAAGAATGCAGAATATGCCATTTGTGCTTCACATTGGACACAATATAAAAAAATGCTTCACATTGGACACAATATAAAAAAATGCTAAAACTAGCAAAAAAACATAGAAAAAAACATTAGGCATCTAAATCAGCTGCATTAACAGTGCAATCCTACTGATGGTACTGTATTATACCCCCCCAGCATCCACTAAAAGTTATTTTAGATTTTTTTTTTTTTTGCTGCCAATACAAATAAAATGCAAGGTGCTCTAAGAAAAGAATCAGCATAAAAGCTCAAAGAAAAGAATCAGGCTAGTAGCCCCAGAGAATATACTCCACTCATAAAATAAAATTACCATAAGAAACTTGCATAGCCTTACCTCCAATAGTGTGTAGAATTTGTCCACTTTTCTGGATAACCAAAATCCTGTGATGTCCAGTGTCTGCTATCACCAACCTTTCTCCTGAATTATCTACAGTCACTTTGCCAGGAAATAGCAAGGGAGAAGGTGGGAGGGAGTCTCTGTATAGCTTTATTCCAATATTGTTATCTTTGATTTGTCCTTTCTCTTTGTAGAACTTTAGTGTTATAGAAGTAAATAAAAACAACTTCTCTTTGTGTCCCTCTCCAAAAAGGGAAAACAGCATGTTTCCACGGGGCCCAAGAATGACAAGAGTTGGCCAGCAGGACACTTCTAGTTCATGCCAAAGTACTGCATCTGCATCATTTACTACTGGGTGGGTAATATTATACCTCAGAACTGCACTTTTAATGTTATCCAGAACTTTTTCATTTGGGAATTTTGCTGAGTGGACACCAATAACAACAAGACCATCTGAAAAGAAAAATAAGATTTGTATTGAAACATATTTATATCTGAATTCAATAAAAAAGTTAAAATGAGGTACAGTTATCTCACTATGTGACTTACTGCATTCCAGAATGAAAGAATATTTGAACAAATAATAAATGATTACTTCTCAGTAGGAATACATATCTTATGTATACAAAACACTGAAACTGAAAAACAAATTATCAGTAAAGTTACTGAACTTGAGTACTACTACTTCCCCAGTTTGCTGACATTTAATATAGCATAAACTATTCTTAATTCATGAACCTCAGCATACAAAGGCTGAGGAAAATACTTCCAAAATAATTAAGAGTAAGCTGAACAGTTCACCTGATACTTTATTTTTTCAAGTGTTTACCATTCCTCTTTGCTTTTTCATTCCCCAACAAAATTATCCTTTTTTAGAAAACAAATTATTTTCCATTATTAGCTAGAAGTCACTAATACAACACTGAACTCTAGAAGTGCGGAGTTATCCTGGAATATCTAACTCAAGATACATAGTGAAAAAATATATAAGCTTATAAAATCAATCCTGTATTCTATATTTCAACTAAACTGGTGGCACTGAAAACTATGACAAATAGTGCTTGTGACAAATCAAGCTTGAAACCTCCTTTTTTTTTCAAAAGAAAAGATTCATTATGGATTTTTGCCCCTCCTTTTCACATGTTTAACCTGATTTCTGTATTTGACCTGCAAAGACAACCAAGAGTTTAGGTTTTCCATAGTAATGATAACTTCACTTGAGATCCTAATATGAAAGGCGTTGCATAAGAACAAAAGTTTTATACATTGCATATACAGCACCAATCCTAAAATCCATCAAAAGCACACAAGGAAGCAATCAGCTTCTCTGAATTGCCTATTTTCTCAGTTTCACGAAATCAAGCACAGAGATAAAAATCTACAGGTCAGACTTTAGCTGYTTTTATTCATGTGGTAAAAGCAAATTTACTCCTACCACATGTAGACATCAGGGAAGCAGCCCCAAATTTTCCATTCTCCCTACTTACCCAACAGAAAACAATTAAGAGCCTTCTTTTAATCAAGTCACTTTTCAAAACTTTCTAGAAGCAAAAGGAAGTTTACATCCTTTTTTTAGGGGTTTAACATATGTTTTACTTGCAAAATTTCTACCAAATGAAGCAAGCAATATACAAGACATCAGTATTATACTTCATCTCACTTCATGCTTAGAGAATATTATTAAGCATAAACATAACCTTTGTATAGCCAAAGTAAGCCATCAATTCTGTGATTTTTTTTTTAAACTTTGGATATCTGAGTAACACTGGACTAAATTTCGGAGTCTGTTTTTACATCCATTTACAGAGTCTGTTGCTCACAGCCATCATGATAGAACGAAGTATTTAAGATTTTTATTAACCAAAGCAAAAAAAAAGTTACAGCAGTAACCATACGGTTGTAGAAAGCTGCAATAAAACACTTTTAAACCAGAACTTAACCTTACTACATTTTCAAAAATTACTCATGTTTCTGGACAGCACTAGCATTTTGGAACCACAATAACATCTGGGATCTTTCTATTTCTTTATGCAAATAAAAGTTCTAAATTTTCACCTTTATGCAAATAAAAGTTCTAAATTTTCACCTTTTCTGTCATTCTAAGTGAAATTAAATGGGAAACAGGAATATTCTTACAGTTTATGCCCTTCCCAGTTAATTTTACTTCAGTATTAGAAAATATTTTGACAACAAAAATGAATGTAGTTCCCCCCCGGCTGCCATCATCACATCTATAAAAATATTTGGCATTTTGTTTATCAGTAGCATCTGTAGAATTTCCTTCCTTCCTCCAATCGCCGAAGTCTACAGGTGGATTCCTTGTAGTATTGTATTTTTTCAGTAATACAACCAGCAACTATTTCAAAAGTAAACAAAGTCAAGGAGGCACTGTAAGGTTGGGGGGGGGGGGGAAGAAGAAACATTATTCAATCTAATCCAGTTTTGATAACGCTTATACTTCAATTACATCCAAGGACATGGTTTGGAATGGAATATAGTATTATTTTTTTTGTTTTTCTCTTTATGGCAGAGTCTGGTTAGCTGGACATCTCTGTTTCACTCTTTATTATCTGAATAATCTGCTCTTCCCAGACAGTTTTGACAGCTCTACTATCATTAGTGATTGCCATCTGTTAACTTTTTTTTTTTCCTACTCAATTCTATAGTCCTACCTGCTTTTGATCAGACAGGCCCTTCAATTTAACTGAGTAAAATCACTGCCATTCATTCTTTCAGCAAATACTTAAAAATCAGTCAGCAATGTCATATTATGCCAACATTGAATTTGACTAATTTAGTCTAAAATGGAGGGTTTTCTTCTTAAATTCCCGATTCTTGATTTTCCTAGCACATAGAGAATGTTTCCTGTTATACAAACCCATTCCCATTAAGAAATCTTTGACTCCCTTACCTGGAGCTACTGATTATATTTGGGCCTTTGCAAAATCCTGCCATTGTTTTTTTCTACAGTATTTCAAATTTCTTAATGGTCTACTGCCAAAATAGTAATCCCAGTTGAGTTGGGTTGAATTTAAGACTGTGTCCTCTTTTTCTTCAGGCTGTTCTTCCTCAGTCTACCTAAAAGCACAGCTGCAAATACCTTCCCCTTTCCTGCTGCTCTGGAGAGTTTTTTTTTTTTTTTAATAAACTTTGTGTGTAAAAACACATAACCCAGTATAGTTTAAGGTTCTCCTTTTCACACGTAAGAAGTCTCTACAATTCAGCTGTTACTAAATCCTTACATCTCCTTACAGCTTTGCTATCTAAGCTGCCCTCTCAACAGTTTTCCTTCTAATTCTAACAGTATGTTTTCTTCTTTGCTGTTCCAAACTGCTGGCAGTATGGGAACACACATTCAATTTCTCTATTTTCTAATGTAAAAATCCAGCTCCACTTGTGAAAGCATTCCCACCATGAACAACTATGCTGCCATTTCTAGTGCCTTCACTGTACTTTTAAAAGTTTTGAAGCTTAAATCTATAGTTACTTAAAACAGATCATTGACTACCCCGTAGTACCACATACAACAATAGTTGAAATACAACCACATACAAAAAAGTTGACAGAAAAATGTAATTATTCTCTTTTTTTACTATAGTATATAATACAAAAAAAAGCATAAATACTCCCTTGTTCTGAAAAGAGACTCAGTGTTCCAAGATACAGTATGGCTGTCTGACACCTATTCAAGAAAAGAAATTTTCTGCTGTAATGTACACTCTATTGCTTGCACATGAGCAAATCTCTATAATAATTGAGGATTGCCAGCATCATTATTGTTTTGGCAGCAAAATCCATATTTTATTTTAAATAATCTACTTTGTTGGTTTTGTGGTGGAAACATACGAAAGGCAGTTATTTCAAGTCTTAAATAGTTGTATTATTCGAGCTCAGAGGAGTTTCCTTCCTCCTAAAAAACTAATTCAATCTCAGGTTGGCTTTTTCTTTGGTTACAGAAAAATGGAAAACTATTCTTCTCTTCTAGCCTTTCTCCTCCCTCAACCATAACACAGTATCAATGGAGAAGTGTAGCACGTCCAGGAACGGCAGTATTTCAAGATGAGAACAGAAAAGGATAAAGAACTGCACAGTAGGAGAGCAATGAAACTTAGCTAAATAAAACAGGTTCATGGATTACAAAAACCACTGTAACTGATACAGTCTTTGTTAATCCTGCAGGTACAGCATGTTGCAATATCAGATAGTTGAAGTCCTAAATACTGTAAACCATTGAACTCCAAAGGTATGTGAAACAATTCCACTGTAATAGCATCAGCAGCAGTGCTTACACTTGTCCTTCCAAAGTATCAACAAAGCTAGAATAACTCTATTTTCAACACCTATACAGCGCAAATAAGACAAAACACCACCTCATGAGGAAAACTCCTGTGTGAACTCACAAATGTTACTTCAGGGTATATTAATATGCATACCATTTAAAATGCTTTATTTGCAGGATTATACCAGAGCATAACACTGGACTTCTGCCAAGCTATTTCTGAATATATAAAAAGTACTCCCTCTTATAGAAGTCATTTCTGGACTGCTGATAACATGAACCGAATATGCACTGAGGTTTAAAATAACTTTCTGAATGTCACTATGAAAACAGAAATAGCACCACTGAAGATAGCAGCAAGAGCATATCAGATAAAGATGCTAAGCAGTTATTTAATTCTATGGAAAGTAGTCTTCTAGACAAATCTACTGAAGTTCCACACAATAAAAATGTGTACATATGCACAAAGACATATTTGACGGTTATGATCATCCTAAAACAGCTTCTTGTGCTTGCATATCTCATGTCTGATTATCACATTGCTGACGTTCCAACATACTCCTGCGTAAGAGGGTACTTACACCATAAGAACAATAAAAACATTATCAGAATATCAAATGTTTATATACTTGATATCGAGTCAAAGAAAAAGACACTGCTATGAATTATATCTATATCAAAACATGTCCTCAGTTAAGCAGAAAAATACACGAAACATTCCTTCAGATATTCCAACAACAGATTACAGATCTAAAAGCACTTTGAGACAAAATGCTTTAGCAAAATAAGATGATTGTTTCCATTCCAAATAATATCATCTGCTAGGTCAGCACACTCTCTCACTTCCATTGCACTGTAAATATATAGATGAAACGTGCAAATACATCCTATATTTATACACGTAAAGTTTGGTAAAGCTGCAGTTTCACTATCTATTTAACCTGACATGCAGCTCTCAAAAGGAGTGATTTTGCCATTCAGTTGCATCAAAATTAGCATTTGTGTAATCACAAGGTGACAAACACTGCAGAACCATCCAACTGAAAGTGAAGCTGCTCCCCTCCGCCCAACAGAAGGGACTTTCCTTAACTAAAACAGACTGAACTTCAGTGTAAAGCACTGAACACCAAGACACTTGCATTACTGTATATGGATTTTTTTTTTGATACGTCAGATATCCTTTCCTCTTTAACCTTGTTTGTCTGACCTTTATTTTCTCAGCTTTCTCAAGCTAGCTCTCCTCACCTCTTTTCCCTGGTGACTGGTAAGTAATTTCCCCCTTTAGAGAAGATCACAGAATCATAGAATCAGTAAGGTTGGAAGGGACCTCTGGAGATCATCTAGTCCAACCTCCCTGCTCAGCAGGGTCACCTACAGCATGTTAGACAGGGTTGCATCCAGGCGGGCCTTGAAGATCTCCAGAGAAGGAGACTCCACAACCTCTCTGGGCAACCTGGTCCAGGGCTCCGTCACTCTCTCAGGGAAGAAATTCCCCCTCGCATTCAGGTGGAACTTCTTGTGCTTCAATTTCTGCCCATTGCCTCTTGTCCTGTCACATGGGACAACTGAAAAGAGTTTGTCCCCGTCCCCTTGACACCCTCCCTTCAGGTACTTATACACATTGATCAGATCCCCCCTCAGTCTTCTCTTCCCCAGGCTGAAGAGGCCCAGCTCTCGCAGCCATTGCACATTGACATAAAACCCTGTCTTTGTCTACAGCTTAAAAAAACCCTCGACTTCTATTGCTTTGGTATCTGTATACATGCATATATCCATTTATAGCTTTATACTACTTCAGTGCTAGAATTCATGCAATTAATACTTAATTTAAAAATCTATCAAAGGTTCACAATATACACATGAAAATAACAGAAAAAAAAAACAAAAGGGAAAAATACAGTTAAAAAAAAAATCTATCTTCCTTTTTTGTTTGAACTATACAAACATATTAATCTCTTCCTGAATCCAGCTGCTAGCCTCTTTTACCTACCACATTAAATTTAACATCCCACACATCTGTTTTCATTTCCTTCTATCTCCACCTTAGTTTTCCACTTTCATCCCAAATATCTTTTTTCTATCACCAGTTCCTGCAGGAAACAATAGGATAACTCAAATACAAAAAAGACATATCATCTATCAGCAAAGTATTTTCTTCAAGTAGTAATTCCTATAACAGGAAGCTTTATATAATTCAAATTATATATAAAAAAAACAACTGGACTACAAATTCAGTTCAGAATGCTTTAGCCTTTTCTACATGAAAATAGAACTGTTCAAGTATTTTAACGAGCAAGTTTGTAGGRAGAGGTTGTTAACAACCAACCTTCCGTAATCAACTGTTTTAACAATTTGGTCTTAAAAAGACAGATTAAAGATATGAGAGATATACTGGTATTACAGAATACAATAACACTATAGTACAGAATGTTTATCATTAATCAGTGTAATCTTCTGAAATCTCAATTTAGACCTTCTTCCCAGCATACCTGATATTTAGAGCAGCCCATTTATAATTCGTTAACTACCTCCCCACTTAAAAGAGCTTCCCTTCCCCTAAAAATGCCAGTTTTTTCATTATATTAAGTTCCTTATATCTGAAACCATCATAGCACATCTCTAACTAATCTGAAGTAAACAGCTAAGTTTTTCAGGGCAGAAAAATCAGTCTAATTAAGTGTTTTGTAAAGCACTACGTAAATGCTGCAATATACAGTGATATTTCTTACAGAAAAACTGTGATTTCTTTTTCTAGTAAAAGCAGGTAGTACATGAAAATAAATGTTGGCAAAATGAAAACCAATCAGAAAGGCTAATAGAAAATCAGAACCTTATTAAGCATTATAAAGTAATGCTATTCTATTATAATATTTAATATATTTTTTTGAGGACTGAAGGTGATATTTTTTCAAGTCTCACTGTTCAGCTTACTAAATTATCCCTGGTAAGTTAGTGGCTGCTGCAACGTTCTGTAAGAATAAATCTCACCTCTGCCTAGTCATCATAACAGCAAGGGACTAAATTCTAAATAGTACTTGTCCTGCATTTTTATTTAATCACAGAGTGATGGAGGTTTTTTCATAGACCTGAATTTAATGTTCTTAAATCTCTCTCCGGAGCAAAGATGACTACTAATGGAAAATAAGGTGATGCTGCAGGGAATACCAAAAGAATCCTAAATCAAGTTTATGTATCTTGCTATTTCGGTTAGAACAGGGTGGGTCGGGAGAGGGTGTGGGGGGTAGTTTTATCTACATCGATTCTACTATCTGTACTATGTCCTGCTCAGAGCTGGTTCCTAAGTCAAATGCAGAGGGTTACATACATATACTAATTTTGAGCRGCTTTCTTACATCCTTGTGTAGCATTTTCAAATAGCTGTATTCGTAAGATCAGATTCTTTAATTATACAGACACAATAGCTACCATATTTAATTCCATTTTAAAATGTGATGAGGGTACAGTCACTTTTACTAGGTAAGATAAAAGATTATAGGACATTTAGGCTCCCCTGAAATTTTGCCAGCTTTTAGTAATAAGTAGCAAAACGACTCAGCTACTCCACCTGCAGCACTGCCAGGAAATTCTACTCTAAGCAAGCCAAAGCACTTTTACCTTTATCAGAGTACTGGTGCTCTAAGGCATGGAGATCAGGCAGCAAGTGCAAACAATTGATGCAGCAGTAAGTAAAAAAATCCAACACCACCACTTTTCCACAAAGGTCTTTGTGAAGAGAAATGGGACTTTCAGTGTTTAGCCACTGTAAATCTGGAATTCAGAGAACAGAGGTATCCAAATTAGGGGGGGAAGGTAGGGCAAGGAACACCTTTATACCTAACCACCATGAAAACAGACAACATTCCTAATATTGTTTAAAAATGTTCAACATCACTTTCTATCCAGGTAGGAAGGCAAACAGAAGTCTTACATTTATCAAACTCACCTTTATGCTCTACAAATTTTCATAATTAGCAAACAAAATTTATTAGGTATAAAGTACTGTTAAGCAAAATTATTAAGTTAACAAGATTTAATGTAATGTTGAAACTATAGATTATATATTTAAATAGGTACCTTTTAATGGAAAGTACATGCAAGCCTCAGAACAATTTTCATCTATTGTAAAGCACAATCTACATTATCCAACCCCTAAGAAAGTTATATGGGTAATGCTTATTTATTTAAAATTCAACAAATACATRCTAGTAAGCAAATAAAAACCTGCTGAACTTTTGAAGATTTTACATTTTTGTAAAGAACTAACATCAAAGACTATTGAAGGATTTCTGCAATTAGAGTTTTGATCTTGAGATTGAACAGTCTGAAATAACAGATATAAATTAATGATGTTATTTGTTATTTTGAAGAATTAAAACCCTTTCAGATATAGCTGGTACTACTTCTGTTTATTTTCAACCACCTGATACAAGACATTAAGGCAGTGTTTTCTCATTTTACGTGCATACAAAGAAGTAACTGATATTCCTCTGATCTCATAAGAAAATGGTATCAAGGCAGGAAATAAAAATCCTAGAATATGTTCGGCCCTTATTATCACTCAACACTTCTTTAAAAAARGGGGAAAATATAGGTGTGATATATCATAACCAAACTATTTTTTGAAAAGCTACTTTAAAAAAAATGTACAAGTGTGCTTTGGGAACCTAAAAATATCCAAAAATTCCACCCCGACAGTTTCAACAAACTAAATTTTTACTTCCCACATCCCCAGAACAAGTTATTGCTACTCAAGTCTGTTTTCTGCTTCATTAAGAGAAGGGTTGTTCACTGCTTACATAGATATAAGCATAAATGGATTCACACACAGTCATTGTTTTGGTGACAATAATAAGACTTAGTAAACTGTACACTGAGGAAATTATGCATCAGTTTGAAAAATGTTTTGTTTTTAAAAGAGTAGGTTATTTATTTTATGGTATTGCTCCCTTTTTCACTACAGCATCTTTCATCAAAACATACTGCAACTTAGAAGAGTTGACTATTTATCTGAGCTGCTTTCAGAAAAGAACACAAGAGCTGGAAAAAAAAAAGCTGAAAAAAAAAAAGCTGAAAGTTGAAATGACACTAACGACAAACGTGAAAGTTCAGGAATCCTAATCCAGACAGAAAGAGTATTCAACTTTACTTCATTAGTTAAGCCAGAATTCAGTTCCACGATATGTGATTTTAACCCTGAAGTTTTATCTTTTTAGGTCTTTGTCCTGTAAACTCCTTTCGTGAGCTCTCATGCATCCAGAGTGTCTCACCAGGTTATCAGGACTCCGAGTAGGACTTAAAAGATCTTACAAAACTTAACATTTGATTCACATTGAGCGTAAAAGAGATATAGAAGTGTGCGAAAGGGAAATACCTCCAGCATGGTTTGTATTAATCAGAAACATGAAAATTGACAAATGTGGTTAAGAAGCAGGAAGAGAGCTGGGAAACATCTCAAAGGGTGCAATGAAACTACAGGAGCTCAAGAGGAAGCTGACAGAACGGGTAAGGCAAGACCACTGAGTGGCTGAGGGCCGGTATCAATACACTGCAGAGAAGAGAAATGTTTCAGAGAGGAGAAATGTTTCACTAAAAATAATAAAACAGTGAAGCTACATATCAGAGACTTAGAAGACAAATTTTAAAGAACACATTTTTACAAACATCAGCAAAGCACTTATAAACGGGTTCTTTGCACTCGTCTTTTCCTGCTCGTTCTTTCAGGACATTTCTTGCAATGAGGACAAGTATTTTATTTTTCAAAAAATTAAAAAAAAAAAAAAGGTAGTTAACGAGGCCTGAAGTTAACCGGGCCGTAGTAAAACGCCTCTCTAGGCGACAAGGCTTCAAGGAAGACGCGGGAGCCAGGGCTCGGTCCCGGGGCCCGGCGGCGGTCCGGAGACCCGGGGGTCGAGGGCAGCTGCTGCCGCCCGCGGGCCTGAGCTCCGCTCCGCTCGCGGGGGGGGCCTGGCCCGCTCGGGTCCCGCCACCCACCTCTGCCGAGCTCGGGCACCGCCAGGTCCCGCTCCCGGCTGTCCATCCTCTTCAGGTACTGGTAGACCAAGTTCTCCTTCTCCTGAGCGGCGTCGGCGTCCAGCAGGGCGTACTCCAGCTGGGTCTGGGCAGGCAGCAGCGCCGCCAGGCCCGCCGCCGCCATGGCGCCTCCCGGGCCCGCGCACGGGCAGCGCCGCCCTTTCTGCCCTGCCTTTTCCCCTTCCCATATTCAAAAACTACGGAAAAACAAGAAAAAAAAAAAAAAGGAAAAAAAAAAAAAAAAAAAAAAAAAGAAAAAATCCCCTAATCACAAACACGAAATAAACCGTGTGTCTTGAAGGGCGACCGCCTCCAATAAACCCGTGTTATTATATAGCGCTAATATTCTCGGCAGTAGCATATTCGCGAAGACAATCCCTAGTGGTGATTTCAGTTCCGCAGATTCAGCAGAGCCTTTTTTTTCCCGCCCAGTTACTGATTTATTTTTAAGTGGAATAAACCTGAAAATCGAGGGGCTGGAGATACAGTCCGAGCACGGCACCAATAATTAAATAGAGCTTTTWATTTTTTTCGGAAGCTACGGGAGATCCAGGAAGCTGAGCGGCGGCCGTCGTGACGAAGCTGCGGCGGCGAATGCGGCGGGCGGCGGCGGGCGCGGTGCGCGGCAGCGCCGGCGGGAAGCGCCGCCCGTGTCGGCCTTCGGCGGGTGGCGGCTCCTGGCAGCGGCTCCGGCGCGGACAGCTGCGTCGTTTTCTGTTGAAATCCTCCCCGCTTCGGCCAGCGAGGTGGCAGTCGGGGGCGGGGGTAGCTGGGCTTCGCCTTGCGAGGCCGGGTTAGGTGCTTGCGAGAGGAGTAACCGAAGGAAATGGCGCGCTCTGCGAATGCTTCAGCATCTTACAGCGTCGGGTTTTGTTTGACAGCTGGGTTTGCAAATGTCCAGAGAGGCGCTCCTTAAATTATTTTTAGGGTAGGAGCCACCATGCTTCTATCTTATCAGGGGTCGCTGTTTGGTTTGTGGACCAGTCTTGCTTTTCTAAAATGGAGGTCAAGTGCTTTTCTTCAGCTAGTAAAGGAAGGGGGAGAGAGAAAACATATTAACAGAAGGAAAACTAGACTAGAGGACTGCTGCCAAAGAGCAAGGAAAATATTTCATGTGTTGCCATGTCTGAAGACACTTTACTGGAAGAGGACATTTGGGAATACAAATCCATTAGAAAACAAAAGTTTGTGCGTCAGAATAATTCAGAGTGCATCTCTACAGCTGTGCAGAAAATAAGTAGTGACAAGTGCAGGCCAAAAAGAAAGGGAAATGGAAATAAAAAAAAATCGGTGGAAAAAACTGATACTGTTAAGAAAAGCAAGCAGAGATCAACACCAGATCAAGATCTAGATCRAAGTAAAGATGATACTATTGTGCAGTCCCAGGAAAGTGTTAGTAGCCTGACAGAGGAAAGCTCACAAAATGCAAAGCCTGTTCACGATGGATACTGTCCAAGCTGTCAGATGCCTTTCTCTTTATTGTTAGTCCAGACACCTCGGTGGCATGTTGCTGAATGTTTGGATACTCCAGGATCCATGGAAAAAGGTATGAGTAGCATAAGAAAAGGTCTTTAAAAAAAGATGCTAAAGACACATCACATAATGTTGCTGTAAACTCTACTTTTCCTATTTTGCTCAAAATCTGAGGTGGTAGTTGGTATATGTTGTTACTGATCATTTGTCAGCATTATTTTCATATCAGATTTTGGATTCTTTATAAAGAACATGGAACTGATACGAAAATAGTAATGTTATTTCAAAACTCTGTGGAGTATTGATAAAGATTAATGGTTGTTCTTCAAAGTCCCCTTTCACTGGCTTTAATTAAGAAATAAAAAGCATTCAGCATATTGCGTATTTACCACTCTAAAAAAAATGGACGTGATCAATCTTGACACCTGTTTCAATTAGTCAATGTTGAGAAAAAGCCTCTTTCAATTAAGAGATGGCTACTTTGGAAACAATTTATTTCTCCTTGGGTGTGAATTCTGTTACTGCGTATCCACATTGCTGTGCAATTTTTCCAGTTGTCTATGGACAGTTGCAAGCTGAAATTGGTTAGGCTGATGTACTTGAAGTGTTAACCCCTGGCACAGTGTATTTTGGAAGTTTTTTTACAGAATTATATGTGAACATTCCTATATTTGTGCCTGTGAAACTTGTCTGCCATGTGAAGGCATGATCATAGGATCTCACACTTTTTTCTGAGTTCACGAGAGAAATTAACTCTGAAACATTCCAATAGCTAGTTTTATGTGAGGAAGTGCCATGCATTTACAAGTATCTGAACAGATCCAGGCATCCAACCTACATTGTTAATATACCTCATAACTTTTGAAGAACAGAAGGTGTACAGTCAGAAAACTTCAAGTAAAGGCTACTGTTAATTAATACAATCACTTTCCATTTCATATGGACTGACTTTTCTCGAGGCTTTACCTTCAGAGCAATGGAATAGGAGCTCTTAATCTTGAGTTTGCTGGTGTTCTTAACCTAAGGCAGATGTTAATATTTCATTTCCATTTCTTACTCCTATAATTAAGAAATGAAAAATCTGATTTCTTCTATGCATTCACCTTTAAATTTTCAAAAGTTAGGCCAACAAACTTTCAACAAGAAGGTCTTCAGGTGTTCTTGGCATCTGAATCCTGAATACTTTTTGCACATAAGTAATTATTTTTTAATTTAATTTTATATATTTAATATGTAACCCACTGGACAACTTTGAAATGGAATTTCAGGTTGATTCAGAACATAGCTTTGCTTTGTTTTGAAACATGTTTATTGCCTTTTGAAGTGCCACTGCTCTGAGGTCGTTGCTTGCACATGGGATGGCTCTAAACTAGAAGCTGTGTAATTATGCTAGCACATTGGAACAAGCTAACACACCCTCCTTGTTAGATGGGTATATTAATTCAGGCTTAGTGTTGAGTTTACAGCAGCTATTCAGTTTTAGGTGGGAAGCAGTCTTCAGCCAGCTTAGGGCAGGAGCTCTTGGCTGATTGAAGATTGTTTTGTATTTGTGCTTTTTATCCTATGATGACTGCTTCTGTAAGAAAAAGCCTTTAAATGAAAAGACATATATAATTTTTATTTTAATATTTGTGCCAAGTGCACATCTTTATGAAGATATTAACAGTGCTCTCTGTTTAACTTTTCATAGAGTGTCCTGATGGTTTACTATGTACTTCTACCATTCCATCCCACTACAAGCGTTATACCCATTTTCTACTTGCAGCAAGCAGGGCAGGAGATTATCTTGTAAACTCTTCAATATACACTTCAGAGAGGAAGATCACGTGTTCTCCAACTCTTGTGGAGGCATTCTCACAAAATGAGAAGCCATCCAGTAATGTCTCAAATGAGGAGCGTACATTGATGGTACAGAGTTCAACACAAATGAAATCTCTTAATATGACCACTGAAAGTACTTCTGCAAACGTTCAAGAGTCTCAACAAAAGCTTCAATTTATACATACCAGAGATGATAATTGCAAATTTGAATTTTATGACTTTGCATCCTTTCAAGAAGGTGAAATAGGAGAAGATTTTGATAGTCAGAAGGATACAAATCAGCTAAGTCTGCTACAGTCAAAAGCTGACTTCAGTGACTGTGAAATTTCTTATTCTCCACTAAGTACTTGTGAGGAAAGTGAAGAGGAAGCTGAGGAGGAGAAGAAAGTAAAAGTGTCACAAAAGAAATTAGTTGAAGTCCAGAGCTCTGAAAATGAAGAATCTAACAATGTATTGTTTAAAAAAATTGATGGGCTTCTCTTAGAGCAGATGAATCAGTATGAGTGTATTAAAATGGTAAATTTCACAACAGGAAAAGAACACTGTGAGAAAGCAAATACATCAAGCTATCTAGATCATAGTGTAAAAACTGTTTCTTGGGGTCACATGAATGGTGTGTTCTCTAATTCAGCATGTGTAGATAATCAGCATCAGCAAGAGGTGCTAACCACAGAATCTTCTTTTCTTCTTAATTATAATATAATTAGGGAGGAGGTTGAACAGTCAGAATTGATTTCCTCTGTTGCTAATGCAGGTAATAAAGAGTCTAAAGACCATTTTACTTGTGCTTTGGGTTCTGCCTATGTGACTCTTACTGACAAGCCATTGCTGCAAGTCAGAGAAGGTGCTAGTTCTCTCCTGTCACAGGAAAGTAATATTTTGAAGGACCCAAATAACCTGTTAACTATTACAAATAAAATGACTGCTAACACAATTGAAAAAGCAGTATGCCAGGACAATTTGCAGTCAGTAATGGAGAAAGAAGGAAATCTTCCTAATACAGCTGCTGTATGTTGTCCCAGCCCAATCTCTAAAACAGTGCAGTTTGTTTCTTTAGCGAGTATGAATACCAAATCCAGTTCTGCCAAAGAACTCAAACAAATGGACATTGGTGTTTTCTTTGGGTTAAAACCCAAAGTAAAAGAGGAAAGCAAAGAAGAGATGTGTTCAAGTGAAAGAACACAGATATCGAGTCCAGTTACTCCCGACAGAAAGAGGCCCAGACAGTGCAAAAGGAAAGCTGAAGGATCTGTGGAGGATGTAGAAACAGTTACAGAACGTTCAAATGAAAATGGAGTCTTTGCAAATACATGTTCTGGTGGCCAACGAAGGTGGAGAAAAAAATTTAGAGAATCATCTGCTACAGAGGAAAGAACAAGGAAAAAACAGTGCCCGTTCTACAAGAAAATACCAGGTGAGAGATAGTTCCTGCTTTTGTAGTGGTTAATTAATCTGTCTGGAGTGTTGTATTTTTTTCCTCACAATTTTAGGCAGTATTCTTTACTCTCTGTAACCATTTGTCCCTAGGGGGCAATTAGGGACTCCAGTCCCTAATGAATTTTCCTTTCCCGCCTAAGTCGATCGGATTTTGTGAAAGTGTAGGTCTCCAGGAGCTGATGGCAGAATTAGAATCATCAAAGGCTTTGTCAGTATAGTGAAATAATTGTCTCTGAAAAATGATTTCGAAGACAAGTTTTCAAATGTATTTAAGAGAGTAAGAAACATAAGGAGCTTCGAAAGACAAAGGTACTTTCTTAAATTATTTTGAATCTATCCCTTCTTAATATTCCCTTCTTCTAATTCCCCAAATTAATCTTTTATATAACTCTGTTTGTGCCTGGAAAATAAGTCTGTCAATAGCAATTATTTCCTTACACTAAATAAAAAAACTGAATTTCATTTTTATTGGAATTCACAAGTAGTATTAGAAATATTAAGTGTTACAACTATAAAAACAAAAAAAAAATAGGGAAAGAGCCAAGAATTTCTCAGAATCTCAAACAATTATCAGAGATACAGGATGCTGCTGATGGATCAACAGCTTAAAAAACTTCAGACCCTCACAGTTTACTACTAAAGGTCTGTCTTAGTTGTACGGTTTGATTTTAGCACCCTAGATAGAAATTTGAAGAAGCAAAGTAGAAATGTATTTGTGATACTAAATGCCTAGCTGCTTTTTGGAGACTGACCTTTAAGCCTTTGCAAAGTTATAACAGTATCATGGGTTCCATGGGTTGAGAGAATTTTCTATATATAATAAAGTTGGCGGATTGATTCCTACAGTAAAAATTTCAAGCTGATTTGCTATCATCTTTCTGTATCACTTTTATTCTGAATTTTGTTAATACACTTGAAATATATTTGACTTTATTTTCTATATTGCTGATATATGCATTTATCCTGTGACCTGCTGTGATTCAGTCTCATTAAAGTTTAAAACTTGATACATCTCTAACAATTGGGGATTTTTTGGCTTTTGTTTTTTAATTTCTGGACTGCTGTGGGGTTTTTTTTTGGAGCTGCAAGTACTTAAAGCTCTAGAGTCAAGTAAATAGTTCTATTTGGAAGAGCTGAACAATTTGCATAAAATAAAATTAAAAGTATTTGCTAGCAGATGGATTAATTCTGTGCGATATTTTACGGCTTTGAGAAAGTAGAGTCAAATGTAAAAGGACCGTTTATCAATATGTTTGAATTAAAAAAAAATTGCAGAGAAAAGGACTATCTTTTATACAGCTGTTTCTGTACAGCAGCTTTATACAAACAATGCCATATTGAAAATATACATTGGCCAATCAGTGAAGTTTTATCTCAGCAAATGTATTAAAAGACTGCAGATCACTTGCTTGATAACTATACAGTAGCATGTTTTAGGAGAAAAATTAAACATGTAATAGTTGAAAAACTACAGTTTGACTGCAAAATGTGTTTTTTTTAAGCTGTAGTTGTCTGTTGTATTTTGTGTTAAGATGCTGATATTAGACTTGAATCTACATGGACTTTCAGAAATACCAGCTGAATATAGATAGATGTATTTGCTTAACCAGTTGCCATCTCTGGAAGGTGACATATGAACAATAGATATTTGGGTGGCCTGTAAAGCTGTTTGTGCACAGACATTTTGTTAAGCTTTATTTTAATAAATGAAAAGTGCTTGTGACTGTTAACTCATGTGCAAGCCATGTTCATCTTTAAATGCTTTCTTTAATTGCATATCTTGTAACCATATTCCCTTTTTAAACTGTATTTTCTTTTTTGGAAGAAAAGAAGGAAGAAAAAAAATCAAAATGGAAAACAGTTCCGAACTATGCATATTTACTGACTCACTTCTCTTCCTCTTTTTCTGTAGGAACTGGTTTTACAGTTGATGCCTTCCAGTATGGAGAAATTGAAGGCTGTACAGCCTATTTCCTCACTCATTTTCATTCTGATCACTATTGTGGGCTAACAAAAAACTTCGTATTTCCAATCTACTGTAATAAGGTAAAATTTCCAAGATTACTAGACATTATCAAATCCATATGCAACTATAATCACTGTTATACTGATGATGATAAATGTAGAAGAGGAGGTTCCACTTCTGGGGTAGTATACACAGTTTTCATATAGATGAATGTGGGATCCTTTGGTGAGAGATCTTCTTATCCTGATTTGTCTGATAAGGAAGATTTATGAAGTTTCCCTTACTAAATAACATGGAAGAGAATAGGTTTAAAGATCATACAGTCCAATCTCCTGCTCAAAGCAGGGCTAACTTTGCAGTTGGATCAGATCACTCAGAACCTTTGCCCGTCAAATTTTGAAAATATCTGAAAACATTTTCCAGAACCTCTCTGCAACCTGTTCCAGTGCTTACCCGCTCTGTGAAACTTCTTCCTTATATTCAACCAAAGTGTCTCTTTTTGCAGCTTGTAGCCATAGCTTCTTGTTCTTTTTGTGTGCATCATGGAGAAGAATCTGGCTCCATCTTCTCTGTAACTCTCTTCAGATGGTGGAAGACTGCAGTGAGATTCCCCTTAAGCCATCTCTTCTCCACATTAAGTAAATGTAGTTATCTTAACCTTCTGAATGGCTGAGACTACCGTAGACTATTGTATTTCCAACAGCGCCTCTTTATTTGTGATGCAGTAGAGCACCTCACCTAATCAGTCCCTACAGAACCAGTTCTGATGTATGCCAGAAGTCTCCTGGATTGCTTGTGTCCCACCATGTTGTCCTTTCAGCAAGTGTTAGGATGATTACAGTCCCCCATGATGTTGGGTAATCACAGTCCCCCAGGCCTTGACTTGGAAACTTCTTCAATTACTCAGAAAAGGCTTGGTACACCCCTCCTCTTTTTGCCTGGAGAATTTGTAACGGATGTTCACCAGCCTGCTCATCCTTTTTGGACCTCCTCACTGATTCTGATCCATAACCCATTGACAGGGTTTTTTAAGTTTGCTTTTAAAAAAATTTGCTTTTTTTTAAGGCATTTTTTTTTTCATTTTGCTTTTTGAGGGGTGAAATGCTACTGAAAGGCTTGATTATACCAGGATCTCATAGTTTCTCTCTGAGCTAGACTGGCTGAGTTAGAAAGCCTTTTTTTCTAAAATAAATAATGGGAGAGGGGAGAAATTTGAAGATTTTGTATCTGTTTGATATTAAATCCTTTTGTCGTTACAGATAACTGGCAATCTGGTGAAGAGCAAACTCCGAGTCAAAGAGCAGTACATCCACGTGTTGCCAATGGACACAGAATGTATAGTAAATGGGATCAAAGTGTTGTTGCTTGATGCCAATCAGTATGTATCGTTTTGTTTGTTGAGCAGTGTTTGTATATATAGAATATTAAAGATAAATAGCTATATACATATACATGTATATATACATATATACACACACAGTTAATGATTTCATGATCTTGATGATTTCAGTGGACCTGAAAAATTAAGGCCAAAAATACTTCAGATACTTGGGTTAACTTAATAACACAAATTTTTATTTCAGAAGTAATTTAAGAGCATAGGAGCCTAAATTTCTTGCAAGTAGATAGCTTTTGAAATAGCTGAGTTGCTTTTAAAAATGAAACCTAGGCTTTTTTTGGATAGCTTTTACTTTATTTTGTTTGCTTGTAATGAGTCCACGGTGTCATCCATATACAGTTCCTTAACTTTTTACATTTGCTGAGAGGCTGAATGATTTTCCAGTGGTCTGGACACTTCAGTCTTTGGTGTCTAGTGGGAACGTCCTTGACCTGATTTTTGTGTACGCTAGGTTTCGGTAGGTAGGTTTCAGATATGTTCTATTTCCCCTGAAGATAGTGAAATCTTCAGGTAAAGAAGAGTGTTGTACTTTGGATCCTGGTACATTTTCATCCAGCCATCCTAACCAACAATTTAAAAATTGAACTCTAAACCTTGTTGAAATCTATAACAAGATTTTTATTGGATTCAGTGACAAAGGGTTAGATTTTGCCCAGGTTTACACTGGCAGCATATATAGCAATGTTTCAATTAGTATTCAGTAGCTTCTGGCTTCCAGTCCTGTGCCCTTGCTCTTCTTCCTCTTGGTGCCTTATTTGGCTATGAGATAAAAGAAAAGTTCTTTCCCTAAAGTATGTATTGAAATGCACTGTGTCACAGCTGGTTTGAATATTACTTATCTCTGGTTTTGTTTTTTGTTGGAGAAATAAGATTGCATGAAGTCCTTTGAGAACCCTTTCTGGGAATGAAAGAAGCCTTGTTGCTTATGTAATTTGGACGCTTCTCATTTTTCTTGATTTGCTCCTCAATCCTCTGCTTCAATTTAAAAGGCATATAAACCCTAGATACAAAGTTCAAGTTTTTTGAGCGCTTACCAATTCTGTCATTTTTAGCTCTGATTCTTGACAATGTTTCTTTTTTGAGATTTTGTTTATCCTTTATGGATGATTCATATTCAAAATAGTCCCACTCATTTCCCAGTCTGAGCATTTACCCGCTTTTAGTGAAGAACTGGAGAAGATGCAAAGGACTCCCTGTAGCTGTGGCCTGCAAAAGAATTGTGTTTATAATCAGTAAATTCTGGATGGAAGATAATGTTTAAAATCTGCAAATAGAATTTAAAAGCAAAAGCTTTAAGTTCTAAAGGAGTGAAGATGGCTTTTGCAATAACACAATTCTGTTTCTCCAAAATAAGAATCTTTAGCGTGCTGTTTCCTCTTTAAATCGAGTCTAATGGAAACCACAGAGACTGGAACTGAGGCAGCAWCTGTGTCATACCTAGAGGAAGACAGAGCATCCTAAAGAAGCAGTTAATGCTTGATTAATTTACTGTTGATGTATTTTTCTTCTTTTCATCTTAGCCAAAAAATAAAGTTAGCTTGTCAATGGCCATGAGGATAACCTTAGATTTCCTTTAGAAATTAGGAATTTCTAGCAAACCTGGCCTGCATATAATACCCATAATTTAAAAATCTGTTCTCTCTGCCTTCCTGCTACTGGAGCGCAGTGTACCTCTTGTCTTAAGGCAGTTCATCGATATAGAAAATTAAATTTTTTTTCCTTTTCCTTTTTCTTTCCTTTTTCTTTTTTATTYTTTTTAAGTTGTCCGGGTGCAACAATGATCCTTTTCTATCTGCCTACTGGAAATGTTATTCTACACACAGGAGACTTTAGGGCAGATCCTTCTATGGAGCGCTATCCTCCTCTGATTGGTCGAAAAGTCCATACCCTTTACCTTGATACCACGTAGGTCTTTTTTTATTATTATTATTTATTCAATATAACCCTTGTTTCAGTTGAGTAAGACTTTATATGAATCAGATAAATTGTAGTATGAATGACCTTTCTGTTTTTAACACTCCATTAGGTGTGTTCAATGTTATATAAAATCAGATAATTATTAAAAATCTATGTATGTCTGGTCTCTTCATAAGTTATAGGAGTGAGAATAACAGTGGGTGGTGGAAAAGTTGCCAGAGTGGCCTTATTATTTATAAGTGATATTAAATTCTAGATGTCAAAGTTCATATTTTGAGTGTTCAACTTTAAAAATAGAGGTTTATGGAGCAAATGGTTTTAGGTAGATTCAGATCTATTGTGGAAAAAAGGAAAAAGAAAATTCAGAGACTGAAAGAATGCAAAATAGTTAAGTCAGTTTTCCAAGTTTTCATTAGAACTTCTTCTGACTCATCTATATAAAATTGTTTCTCTGTATATGATGACTAATGCCCAGCTGCAGTCTTTATTTCTGTTCCATATGTTTCTGTGAATGAATAATACTTTATGTTATGGTTTGTGTGCATGACAGAAAATAGCCATAAAGATGTAATTATTATGTGATACAAATATCTAACTTGAAAGAGCATTTGGTATTTATAAAAGAAAAAAATGACAAAATGCAGTGTCAGTTTCAGACAGTGAATAGTTATATAGAAAAGTATGCATATATTGAACATAAATTTTATTGCAACAATTTCATCTGGGTACCACAGTGTTTTCTAACAAACAGATTGCCAATAGTTTGAAATTACATTGATAGGTAACACCTTTTTCATTTCTGTAATCCTCTGTGCATGAAGTTTTAAAAGTCTTTTAGGAAAACTAACATGCCTTCGTTCTTGTATAACAAAGTGTTAACATAAACATCTTGTTTCTACGCCTCAGATACTGTAGTCCTGAATATACTTTCCCTTCTCAACAAGAGGTTATCCAGTTTGCTGTGAATACTGCTTTTGAAACAGTAACTTTAAACCCACGTACTCTAGTTGTCTGTGGCACCTATTCTATTGGAAAAGAAAAAGTTTTTTTAGGTATGTAAAATAAATATACTACATCAAATGACTAAATACCTGTGTGAATCTGTTCTAAATGACCTTTACAGGATCTCTTAAGCTTGATGGTCAAATATCACATAAAGAAGAAAAATATATTTAGTAGAATTCTGCCAGCAGTCTTTCCCCCCCCCCCCCCCCGCTTTAGCATGCTGAAAGGAGTGTTTTTCTGCTATATTTACAGCCCCCAGAATGTATGAAATGTCTATTCAGATACTAAGATGAATGAACAGCTTTGGTGGTGGTGGTGAGAAAAGCACTGATAATAATTTAAAAACCATAAATGAAATCTTCATAATGCCTTTAGTTTTAATAATCTCAAATGTTGTCAAGAAACAGCAAAGGGGCAATCTTAATTATTCTTGAACCATCTGTCTTGTTAACACATTTTTTCCTCAAGGTTTTTTTTTGTTTTTTTTTTGGTTTTTTTTTTGTTTTAATGGGATCAATTTTAACAAAGCATTCCCAAAAACAAAACATATCTTTTCCGTGTCAGTGAAAATCATCTGTGTGCTATGCTTCACTCAATTACATCATTAGGAACCATAATAATTAACTGAATGTATTTTTTTAGAGCAGACAGCTGTGTGCTATTTGTGTTTCTGAGTAGATTTTTAAAGTCATCAGTGCAAGACTTTCTCTGAAATTCAGTCTGTAGTTAACTTGGGCTGTTCGTCCCATATTCCAAAAAGTACACACAGTTCTGGCTTCTTTGAAATAAATACCAGTTCATCCCCAAAACACACCTTGTAACTGAAGAATGTACTTCCATTCTGCTTCTCTTTCCAATTGTCCTAGAATTCTAGAACTAAAATATAGGAAGCTGTGTATTTGAAGTCATTACAGTTTTCTACTTTTAATTTTAGAACATGGAATATTGTATCTTGTTGAATATGAGTTTTCTTTTAAATAGTAAAAATGTTCCAGTGCAATAACTAGGAATATCTCCAAGACAAGTAATATAAGAACTCTCACTTAACATTTTTTCTTTCTTTCTTTCTTTTTAACTTAATTCTAAAGCAATTGCTGAAGTTTTGGGCTCAAAAGCAAGTATGTCCCGTGATAAATACAAAACACTGCAGTGCTTGGAATCAGCAGCTGTTAATTCCCTCATCAGTATGGACTGGGATAATAGTTTGCTTCATGTTCTTCCTATGATGCAAATTAATTTTAAGGTAAGTTTAGAAAATATTATATGTTAATTAACCTGAGGGCAAACTTTGTTGTTGGCTCATTCCAACCTGTGTTGTCTGTTGCTTTTTAACCACCTGTCAGATCATATTTGTTTAGTAAAGTTTTGACATACAGCAATACCTTGAAAATGAGATGCAATTAAGTATTAATAACTGTCTTCAAACATGATGCACAGAAAGTGTAATTTCACATTAATGCAGTGTTCATACAAGATGAGATGAGATTTGTTCAAAGGCTTGCTCTTTGCAGGCCTTTTTGAAGCAGGTTTGTGTAATGACTGCAGGATCTATCCTATTAACAATTAATTTATTGTGACACTTAGTCCCTGTTTTTGGCCTGCTTTTTACCTTGTATGATGTAGAAAAAGACTAGAAGGATTTTCTGTCTGAAGATTTCTTTGTTTAGAGGCAGCCTGTGAGCACTGCAAACTTTCGATCTGTTTTTTAACAAAATGAAAGAATCGAGTTCTCCCTGTTCCTTTCAGTTCTATTTCCATGGCTTTACCACATAGTTTCAACAGATAAAATAATATTCTCTCTCATCCCATGATGAAGATCAAAGATGGGGATATGGAAACTTGAAACCAGTGAAAACTCATGTACAACATACACTTGTTTGTGTATAAGTTTGTATATGCACTGAGTGGGTTGAAGGACACCGCGTAAATATACATTCTTTATTTTTTCCACATACAAGACTTTTCTCTACTACTTGTAGCAAAAGGAAATAAAACAGTTTTTGTTTAAGATACTGTTTCATCTTAGCTGACTTTTAGTGACATTTTATTCAAGAGAACTGAGACACTGGGATTTCAGTGTGGAGATTTCTGTGGGAATTTCTTAGTTGGGAAAGGTGACAGATTCGTGGGAAAACATTTTTTTTAAATAGACCCCAAAATACAGAATGGCATTAGAGCAAAGCAGCAGGCTCTAGTTTAAAGGAAGCCAGAAAGAGGGGGAAAAAAATGATCACTGCAGTGTTTCTCACTTGGATTCATTTTCCTGCTCTGCCTTAGGTCTACTCAGTGAGCTCAAGCAAATCCTTCATAACAACATAGTATTTAGCTGCAGGACCAGCCAAGGTCGGAGTTGACCTAAAAAGGAGAAAAAAATGGCTGTATGATTTGGACAGGAGCTGTAGGAGAGGGAACTTAGTATCTTAATGGCTTAAACTTATTCTATAATCTTTTCTGTAGTAGGGGAGAAAATGAGTAATAGAAATCCATATRGATTTATTTTGTTCAGCTCAATGTGTTGTATTATCTTAATAAACAGCAATACACTTTAGTTTCTTGCAGAGYGTTTGTTATGTGATACTTCTATCATGTATCCCTGTGCTTGTAGAGTACTCAGCAGTTGGATTTCTGGTAGAGGATGTGCATAAACTTCAAGGATCTGTAGACAGCCTTACTTCTCAGAAGGAAGTGGCTGTGTTGTCTAGCAGGGTCTCGTCTTTCAGAATGGAGATTCTGGACAAATTTGCAGCTTGCCAGGAGTGATGCCCGGACCCACATCAGGCCCAGGGAAAGATAAAGGCACARACATCCTTTGGACTGAGGCACTACAGTACTGGTATAACAGCTGCAGTGTTCTGTTCTGGGGCTTTAATGTCACGTATGAAGTTTGACTGTGATCTGCAGCTATGATTGGTAATATTATGTCCATATAAACTAGTTATGCCAGGTGGACTTCCAGAGTGTACTAATCTTCCAACAAGGCCAATAACTAGATGTGATATGTAGTATCAGTAAGAAGTGGAGAATGTTAAATATTTAAAGATGAATTCATACAGCCATTTATTTGTCTGCTCCAGCAACATCAGTTAACATGAATTCAGAAACACAGTATTTTGAGGATATATTATCTGGTCACTGGGAGTCCCTTGTTCTAGTTAAAGAATAACAAATGATACATCTTGTTTTTATAGGCCATGTAAATCTTGATGTCATTATCTCTGATTGTGTGTTTTTCTTGTGTGCTAGATTACACAATTTCATCTTGAGTTACTGACTCACTACAGAGTCTGTTAGTGGACCTCATCACTAAATACCAAATAGTTTTCAGCAGAGTAAGCCTTAGCTTTCATTAGCTTCTTCTTAGGTCTCTTCTACCTCTTATATTTTATTTGGTCATTAGCTTTACTTAATAACCCAGTCCTACTTCTTAATTCAGGCTAATCTACTCACCTAGCTGAGAAACCTACAAATCCATGAAATCCTTATGGGAGTATTCTCAATCAAAAGATCAGATTCAGTCCTTATTTAGTAAGTTGAATAGAGCTGTGATTTTTTTTTTTTAACATCAATTGCCTTTTTAATAGAATGCAAAAAGCCAGATCCTGATAGTATATTATAATAGGTCTTAGAGGCTCCAGTTTTATACCCTAGGATTTTGTTGTTATTGTCCTGTTTACTAACACTCTCTGTGCTCCAGAATTGATAGCTGTAAGAGCTGTATATGCGATACTTCAGCTTTATATTACTAAAAATACTCTCTGATCTGATTCTAGATAAAGGACAGACAAGAAGCTGCATAATCTACACAAGCTTACCATGACTGAAGTCTAGTTTGTGATAACTGTTGATAAAACTGTACCCAGCCAAGGAAGGCTTTATGTTTCCAGAGCTGAGACTTCCCAAGATCAAATCTAGCCTCAGCTTTCCTTTCTACTCRGTTGAGTCTAACTTGCTCCTATTTGTCAAATATTAATTCAATCTATCAGGGAATGGGCTAATTTAACTCATGAGTTCTTAACAAAAATGAGTTCATTGTTACAAGAAGATTCTACTTTTACTTTGCTCACAGGTCTTYTACTGTATTCATAAACTTTTTTTTCTCAGCTTCAAGTTTCCAGTGATGACARTCCTCCAAATTGCTGGGAAATAAGTTATAAATATGTGTATAGTTAAATTTAAGTTACAGCTATATATATATAGTTGAATAATCATGTAATATATAATTATGTAATAATTTTATGTAGTTATAACTCATGCTTATGTATATATAGAATATAATATATATATTTAATGTACATAACTATAGTTTTTTATCTTTACAAATATATATTTAAATTTTAGAAGTATTTTTGCAGTCTGTGTATGTTGCTTTTTTTTAAAAAAAAAAAAAAAAAAGTTCTTAGTGGCATTATCCAGCTGTTCTARATTTAGGGTTATTTGAAATTTCCTGCTCTTTTACATGTTGATTTTCAGGGGTATTRTCGAACATCATTTTTCATTTTGGAGTCAGCTGCTTTATTTTTTGTGAACAACCAGCTTAGCTGTTCACATATGATTTATAGACACTGTTTCAAGAGACACTGTTTCAAGAGAGCCTCACTCACCTAAATTTCACAGGCACTTTGGAAAATACAGAAACTGCAAACCTCTTTCTATCTTTCTCCTAGTTACTTTTTTTTTTTTTTTTTGAGTGCCTTTTGCCTAGAGCTGGAGCAAACAAAAAGTGATTAGTGTTTAACACACAATTGTGTTAAATCCAATATGAAAAAAAGACTGATCACTGGGTGGTTTTATGACAGAAGAGGTTGAAAGCTTTTTTCTGTAAACCTCCAGCATCCTCAGAATTATATTGCTGTACCTAGCTTTTCACTTAGCCAAATACCTGGCAACAAATCCAGTGCGCAGCATACTTCCTTTCATGCTTGAGCTGTCTGTGTAAAGATGTGCACATTTCTATACAAATGCATCCACAGTGGAGGAGACTGTTACATGGCTTGAATGCTTCTGTCACTTTTTATCCTCAAATATTTGTTTGAATAATAAATGCAGTGCAGTATTCTATCACTTCATCAAGATTTGTATCAATGTTCCAAAAATTTACTGAAGAAGTCCAAATTTAGAAAGAAGGTACGTCTTTTCTCTTTATATGTGACATCCTTGTCTGGCTGAATTTGTGTGGATAGTCACCATCTGTAGTTAGGATGAAAGCAGTCCTGTCTGTAATATTAAATACCTGGCCAACTATCAGCAGATTTAATGTACTTAATCTAGGCCTTATGACTGCCCCCTTGAAGAGAACCAGTGCTTGAAAATTAGTGTTTGCCTAATGTGTGTGAAGTTTGAAAAGTAAAAGTAGAAAGAAAAAGCATCAAGGGATCAGAGGCAGGGGAGATACAGTGGCAAAGGAATAAGCTTTTTGTGTTGTAATACTACTGTTGATTTTTTTTTTTTTTTTAACATATGTCCCCGTCTTTCTCTAGGAGTTTATTTATAGGACTTGATGGAATTGGATTTAAATAAAACTTTCTTCAGTAACTACTGGGGTCAAAAGAGAGGTGACATGCTCTAGATTAACATTTGGATGTTCTTAATGGATATCCTTTGAACAAATGACAAACAAAACATTAATTGCTGCAATATTGAAAGTGGATGTGATGCATGAGAAAGAAGGATTTAAAAAATACTAATCCAAAGAGATGTGATATTTCACTGCAATGCTGGGTTTTACCTCAGTAAAATATAGAGATCACTATATATATTCATGAATAGCTCCTTTTGAATAAACCGAGTGAGGTTAAGTGGTGTTAGAGCTGATAAATTAACCATTTAATCGTATTTGAACCTTCTTATACCATATGGAAGCCACTTCAGTTTACTGCTGACTTTAGCAATGCAGTAGGTAAAAGATTATGGTAATTGAAGGAGGCTGATTTAGCAAGGGAATATGTTTTCCATTTTAAAAATATGGAGCTGTTAGAATATCATTGGCTAAAAAAAATAAAAGAACTTGGTGTATTTGAGATGTATTTGTTATGAATAAGCATTGTAATCATTTGTTTCATGGAATGATGCCATCTTTTCTAAAATGCATATATGTTTCTTTTGCAACAAACAACTTTTTGTARCAGTGAAAAGTAGAGACTTCTGCCACTTGAATATGCAGTGGAACATTTCCAGAGAATTTAAGTCTTTGTGGCACAKAAACTGTGCACCCCTTTTGTATTGCTTATCCAAGTAATATCATGTGCTTCCGTTAAGGTGGGATTTTCAAAAATGTCTGTGATTGAATGCACACACACATTTTTGAGATTGAAATTGCATCATTAGTGTTAACATTGCTCACCCGATTGACTGGTTAATGTTGTAATCATTGTATTTGAAGTACTGTGTTTGGATTTCTTTGAGGCAAGGCAAGCAAATGAAAGTTTGTGATTTGTTCCTTATGCAGTGTTGGTCCTTTTGAAATGAAGCGTGAAGGAGAGGTAAAATGCTACAGTTGTATTTTTATTCTAGTGAACACAGGAATTCTGTAGTGCATTAAGAGTCACGGAGGCTAGTCTTAATTCCTGTTGCTGAATGAAATGTGTTTTATAGTAGGATTTTTCATTATTGTTCTTTAATGTGCCCAGTTTAATGGRTCATGTATGTTACTAATGGATGTTGTATTGAAGGTGCTGTTAAATGTGGCAGTGTCACAGGCAGCTTTCCACTTCGCTACTCAATTTTTCATATGTCAGACGTGTTAGTTGGTGTTCTATCACAGCTTTTTTTTCTTTTGGCAATCTTTATTTTCTTTACATTCCTCTGCCTGCTGCTAACATAATGTTTATGCTTTGGAGAACTAAAATCTTGGACTTTCAAATGGAGAATGTGCCTTTAAGTTTTTATACAGGACACATGAAATAGATTTTCTATTTTTGTTTTGAAATAATACTGACTTCACTTTATTCAAAAGTGGGATTGCATATTCCTTGTACTTGCCTCTCATCTTTTTCCCTATCCTACCTTCAACAATGTTGAAGGCTAGCTTAGCCAACTTGAAAAAGTTTCAATTTAATTTTTTCTAAAGTGAATTGATGTGAGGTGGTTTTCTTCTGATTGTGACTGGAGGTGTGGTARAGCTTGGTTAGTGGTCAGAGCAAGACCTAGATTCCTTACTGAGTTCATGCACTGACTTGCTGTGTTAGTTTATCTCTGAGTGCTTCTGAGCATAGGCAGATGTCAGAATGTCGGTGTCACTTTTAAACAGACAATTTTTACTGAAACAGGCTTTCACAACTCTGCTGCTGGAGTGCAGACCTGCAGCTGAGAGGAGGAAATGAGTAGCCTGGGTGCAATTATACTGTTTCCTCAAGATCTGTAAGAGGATGTGACTGTCAGAATTCTGTGTTCTGATCAGTAATGCGCGCTCTTAATAAGTTTGTATTCAGGTGAGGCAATTGGGATCCTAAAGTATAAGGTGCTCTGCAAATGTAAATATTTGTCATTATTTATTTGAAGGAAAATGGTATTAAAAGATTTTTTTTTTTTTTTTTTTACTAAAAATAAAATTTAGTCTGAAGTCTCTTCATTACCAAATTCTCAACCATTTATAGTAATGAGCTATTTGGTAGGTTTCAGTATATGCTGTATTCCTTTAACAGGGCTTGCAAGATCACTTGAATAAGTTTTCTGAGCATTTTGATCAAGTTCTGGCTTTCAGACCTACTGGGTGGACCTACTCAGATTCATGCCTTTCACTGGTGGATATCAAACCTCAGACGAGAGGAAGGATCACCATATATGGTATAAGTGTGATAAAGATTCTCTGCATTTAATTTTGTATGGATGGTTTTCATATCTTTATTTGGGAAACTCCTACTGTTCATTGTAACCAGTGCTTTCTGATAACTCTTCTGTGAGAAACTGAAAGATGGATCTCTCCAGGACAGGTTTGTGGACTGAGTAATCCAAAACCCTGTAAATACMGATTTTACATACTTTCCTCTCCTACTGTCCTCTTGCAAATAAAGATTTTTATCTAATATAAGCAAAGACTTCAGGAATGAAGTCTTGGCCCCACTAATGATGGTGGCAGTGCAGCTCCAGAGTCAGGATTTCATTCCATATGTCATTCCACTTGAGAATGTGGGCCTTCCTATTCCTTTTAACTCCACCCACAGASTAGAACTAAATCTTTTAAAAATTTAATGTTAATTTAACAAATATTATGTGTTGCTCAGTTTGATAATTGACTTGATAAAATGAATGCTAGGTATTTTTTCCAGTAATAAAGTCTAGATTTTCATTTTACCCTTGCTAAAATCCTTGTATCTCCAGTTTGAATTAAAACATTCTTTAAAGTATTTCTTAGCTGGAAGGCTTCTTTAAAGTATTTTTTCAACAAGCTAAGTAGACTGACAGATCTCTCTGATTTGTTTTGTTTCAGGGATTCCTTACAGTGAACACAGCAGTTACCTAGAAATGAAGCGTTTTGTTCAATGGTTGAAGCCACAGAAGATCATCCCCACTGTAAACATTGGTGACTGGAGAGCCAGAAGCTTGATGGAGAAGCAGTTTAGAGACTGGATGGTTGAGGGCGATGGGCATAAATAAAAATAAGGAATACTGCATATTTCAAAGGAGATAGGGAATTGATGTTCCTATCTTTAACTCCTCATTTTTCTGTGAAGCTCTCTTTGAGTAGGACTAAGCTGCTGTTCTCATGAAAAAGCAGTATTTAGAAAAAGTGGGCATCTCACACTTCTAATGTACTTATTAGAAGCTAAATTAATAACTTCCCTGCAAATGCATATTTCAAGTGATTTTATCTTACTCCTTTTTCTTCCATGTTCTTTATTTTCCCAAGATCATGGAGATGCTCAGATGTAAAATGCTGGGGGATAGAACACTTCCAGGTTAAAGATTTCTGAAGGRAAGTTATGGTAATAAATAAAACAGTGATACTAAGCTTACGTGGCATGATGTCAATACAGGCTTCAGACAATCTCATTTCATTAGGCAGAACAGGCTATTATGTCAATGATAATTTAAAGCTTGTAAAGAAAATTTAAGATAGGATTGGCGTGGACTGTTGCAGCAACTTGAACAATAATTAAAAAAAAGATGTTGCTACTTACATTCTACTCAAGATTTTATACGYTTTTTTTTAATAAAGAATCTACTTGATGTGTATGTGTTCTTTGTAATTTAGAGGGAAGAGTATTGTTTTCAGTACTTCAGCTGCCAGTCCAACAAACCTCTAAAATATTCAGTGACCATTTTGTAAATAMTGCTTGTTTGCACAGGCTGTATGAGATTAGTCCCATGTAGTGTAAGGATGTTAGTGCATAAAGTGGTCGCTCTCCAAATAGCCTTCTGTATTGTATTTAATTTGTAGATTGCATATATAGGCTTGTCACTTGATTTCTGGAAAAATAAGAAAGACAAATACTATTATAAGTAACAGAAAGATTGGTTCTSCTTTGTGTTTTTCCCATGAATCCTACAAGATTCTCAGTGGTGCTTTTTTTTGAATCTCAGTATTTATGATGCTGAGATATGTGGCTGTATGCAGTCACACTATTACAATTTCAAACAGTATATTAATATTCATTCCAAATATCCAGGAGATTTAAAAAAGTTGAATCGTGCATAATGGACTATTCCCAACCCCCCAAAAAAGCTAATCTGAAATCTCCAGTATGCTTTTTGGTGGGAAAACATTTTTTTAATGAGCAGTGTAATATGAACAGGCACTTGTCTTTGATCAACTCTGTAATACAACATTACTTCGTTTTATTTCTGCCTTCTCGGAGAAATAGTATGATGGTGTGAAACTAGTGGAAAAGTAGTTCTTTGCTGATTCTCAATACTTCTGGTACATTCATTGAAATATGGCATTGTTAAATGGTACTATTTGAATTATGCAATTAAAGGAATCTAAGTTGTTTTATGTGCTACTTAAGACGCATAATTCATTATACTACCTCCCCTTATCACAATAACTGTTAATTGTCCTGGATTTGATCTGTTCATTCCTAGCACTCTACTTCTTGTTGGAGTAGGCGTATGAAAATGCGYCTTCCATACTCTATACAAACACTGAACCTGATTTTAGCCCCTTGTACAATTCAGAGCAAAATTGGAGATTCACCTTGGCAGGAAAATATTATTGCATCATTATGGTTGCGTCTTCAATGGTTGCATCATTAAGGATTCATTCATGGTTTTGCCTCGCAGGTTTTCTGTCTGGCCAATTTTGTGCCACGTATCAGGGGTCTGGAGTAAGCACACCAAAGTTAAAACCCTAATCACAGCTCTGGCATGTTCTCGCTTCTACTGTCCCATTTTCAGGAATGAATATCCCTACAGAGTGAGTATGTTTATGTGGTCCCAACATGGTGCTGTTAGAGGTTTGCAATTCAATTCATTATCCTCTGTTAATGAACCAAAAATAAACTAGTTTTCACTGCAACGGSTCTGTCCCAGGTACCTGTTGCTCTTTAAAGAAAAAAAAATCCTCCACTCTGGGTGATGTCATCCAAAACAAAAAGAGGGTGGGAAAWCATAGCTTGAAGGCAAACTTCTTTATGAAATTAACCACAGTAAGAATGTAGCTTGGCATACACTGACATTGTCCTCTACTGGACTGGCTGACTTGAAGGTTTTCAGCCATTAATTGTGTCCTGATCTGGAACAGATGCTGAAACTCTCGCTGCAGTCCACAAAGCAGAAGTGCAATGGCTTTTGTATTAGATCCCTTTCTTGTCTGTATATGTTGGGGTCTGTTTTCGGTTGCATGCTCTCCTTCAGGTCTTCACACATCAGCCCTCTAGCTGCTTTCATCGCTCCTTCTTCGTGGTTGGTATTTGCACTTCTACCAGCTGTTTTTCATGGGTGGACTTAAACTCCACAGCATTTCATCCACCTTCACAGTAGCTGCTCTACAAGCTCTTTGCTTGGCCTTCTTCCTGTGGAAAAAAAATCTTTTCAGAATCTGAACGCAGGAAGAAATTATTTTTGTTCATCTTATTGTAAAGGAAGGAGGTTAATCACAGAAAGTGTCTGCTTAGATTACCAAGGAGGAAATACAAGCAGAKGTGGAAAACAATTTAATTAAACAAGAGTTTTGTAGAAAGATTTGTAATAAAACCTTTTCTCTTTCCTTTTCTAAATTATTCCTAGGGCAAGCTTTCTGATCACAGCATATAAAGTCTTTTTGGAAGCACAGACATGATAAACCTAATTTCAGAGTTGTGGCCCAAGTGTAATTAATTAGGATTTAGGGAAAGGTCTGCTTTTGCATGTGAAGGAGTTGAGTGTGTTTTCAGTCTTTTGACAGTGTTGGTGTTACAGGAGTCTAAAGATTTGTTATTCAAGTTAAACAGCATTGCCTCTACGTACAGAGAAGGCATCATTTTTCAAAAGCAAGGACTTGATGGTTTTTGATCTTCATTAAGTTGCAGCAAAACTAGAGCAGAGTCCAGTATGCAGTGGGTAAAATAGTCAGACTCTATCCTTCCCTTCACATCAAATGTGTGTCAAATATTTACATAAATAGTATTTTACTAAAGATAGCTGGATGCTCTCCTAATTTGTTCAGTGCTGACAGACTTGGGGCAGAAGGCAAAGCAAACCAAAAGGGCAGCCATAGCACTAGCTTCTCGAGTGCTCAGAATGGTTTTCAAGGCCAATCGCTCTAAGGAATCACGTTGCGTTTCCCATCAGGACTCCCTGCTCCTATCGTGTATCACCCCAATAAACAGATAAGCGAGTTAAAAGCAACACTATTTGAAAAGGGTAGAGGGAGGGGAAGGAAAGAGGAAGAAAACAGCACACTAATTCTACCGAGTCAGGCAATGTATRATGGACTTGCTGCAGTAAATGAAAACCTCTGTGCATCATGCTCCACTGTCGTCACTGAAGAGGACTCCGGGAAGGCGAGTTCAAAGGTGTTGCTGAATAAAAGTACATATGGCAATTAAGGGGAAGTTCAAGGTGTTGGCTATCTTTTAAAACCATGCCATGAAATTAAGTTTGTCAGTCTGAATGGGGAAAGGAATTGAGATGTCACTGGGATGGGGAAAGCACATCTCTTATCTGCGATCAGAACTGTCTACCTATATGTTCTTGGTAAAGGCTATCAAATTAAATTGATGCTTAATGGCTTTTTGTCTCTCTCTCTCTTTTTTTTTAAGATAATATGGCTTCCAACATATCCTTCAACCAATTTGGGACTGATTTATACCAAGACTGCATTTTAAATGCTTCTCGGGGTTTTGTAAGAGCCTTGCTATCATGTCAGGCTAAAGATGTAGTTTTTGTCTTGGTGTTTTCTGTGTCTATTGAATGTAATTTGTGGTTTTGTAATGTGGTTTTTTTGTGGGGGGGGGGACAAGAAGCAGGTGAGTTTTGTGAACAAAAAAATTCACCCCAAACTTTCCCATCCTTCCTTAGCTGCAGAAAAGCAGCTACTTCTCATTTCAGAGTCAAAACAAGCAAGAGTGTCTTGTTTCAGGGTGGGACAGGACCTGCTTCACCCTTTTAGGATTTGTGGTTAGCTAGCATAGACCTGGGATGATGCTTGCAGGGATGTCAGTGAAGGAATGGTGGTCTGCAAAGGCAGAGCCCTGCACTGTGCAGATGCATTTTTCTGTTTCTAGTCCCCTCTCTGAACCTTTACCCGCTCTTGTACAGTGGCACCTTGTTATCAAATCCCCAGTGAATGTTTTGGCAGGGAAGAGGCTTTTCCACTCTCTCACATTTACATGTGTTGTCCTATCTTAGAGCAGATAGCGGTCTGTCTGTGCCCATTTCCAGTAAGTGCTTATATAAACAAATAGTTTTTAAAAACTGCAAGCTTTCCTCTTTGGCGTTTGAATTTAACTTTGTTCACTTTTTTTCTGTACATTGTATTAATTGTTAAGGATGGGAGGAGGAAAAATGTACTGTCTTAGGTAAAAAGCTACAAATAACGCACCTGAGGAAAGGTGATACAAGGACACAGCAAGGATGATCTGAAGCTGAGCTCAGCAAGATTGGGACCAACAATAAAGTTCTGCATGTACTGACTGCTGCTGCCCCCCACCTCTCCTGGCTGTCCACCAGCCTTTCTCCATGCAGGAAAACACTGACTTCTGTGAACTGTGTTGTGACAAGCAAAATYGASTTTTACCTGATCATTCCCATTCCTKGTCAGCTCCCAGTAGAGACTTCCATGTGTGCAGTGCTGACCAGCACCACTGCAGACTCCCTGCTGCGAGATCTAACTCATTTCTTTGCTCCTGTTTTGATGCAGTTATCCCAGAAGGGCTTCATCGATCAGAGGTACCCCAGTATCAGAGCTGTGTTATTTGCTTGGCTCTCTGCCCTGCTTTTCGTTGGACCTGTTGCCTGAACAAGGGAGCTTAAGCTGAAATTCAGTTATTTCTGCTGATATCCAGTGACTGAGGAACTGAGCTCTGCAGCACAACAGAAACATGTTTTTCTCTAATAGTATCTTCATAATGATTCACGGGACAGCTCCTCCCAGGTCTTCTACAGGAAGAGTGTCTACAGCCACAGGAAACTAGATACTTTCTTCCTATTGYAAACCATTTATGGATTGTCTACTGGTGATGTTTCAATAAAGACCCTAGTTTAAGCAGGAAAGTCATAACTGTCCTTCGGAGTGTCCCRCTGCTGCTGAGCAGCTCTGCAGGCAGGGCAAATTACACAGTAAGCGCTAGACTGAAGCTCAGGAGATACAGGGGCCTGGATTGCTCCAAGACGCTTCACTCTTCATTTCAGTTTTCCTATTGCTAAAATTGCAATAGTGATCTAGACTTTGTATAACAGTTGGGTTTGCAGGTGAAAAGCACCATCTAAGAGCTAGGTGCAATTAGCTAATTTACCTACATGACTCTCAGTGAATAGGTGGWTTGAAGTTACTGTCAGAGAGGAGCAGTCTGCACTTGCTGGGCTTCAGCCCACGCAATCTCCCGGACTTGGGAGATGCATAGTGGAAATTCTCATGAATAATCATCTTACCTACCCACTCAGTTCCTTCTTGTCTTACCACATGACACCGCCTGGAAGTAAAACCATGTTTGCAAACACTGTCATCTTCTTAGAGGTATGATGAGATAGTGCCAGCCTCCAAGCCAATTTTCCTAGTACTAGAAGGAGACACCACTGGCTATTGCATCTGTTCCATTGCTGTTGCAGTTCTCAGGGGCATCAGGCAAACTGCAGCGTGCCCAAGGGAGATGCCTTGGTTAAACAGGGAGAAAGCACTGCCTCTTGCTTAGCAGCAAAAGAGCACCTTAGCATGCCATGTCTTGGGGCAAGAGACGCCTCAGGTCATCTCACCAAGGAAAGGCCAGCCAGTGAGCTGAAGGAGAAATGCTGTGATTAAAACAGTGATAACAGCAGCTCAGATAAGCTGTTACTGAGAATGCTGTCAGGGTGCCACATGGGCTGGGGGTGCCTGTGGGGCAGGACCCATCCAGCTGCCCCATGGGAGTGGAGCAGCTGGAGCAGCCCCAGCCCCAAGCTGGGCTGAAATGGGGCTGGGGCTGGGCTGTGGGGGGAGGCTCAGGGGGTGGGCAGGGGCAGGGGGTGCTGCTGGTGCTCACAGGACCCTGAAGAACCTTCTCAGGAGCACATAAAAGTCCCTGTTTTTCTGCCCTACAACAACAAGCTTTCCCACTGTAAAGCCCTCCATTTTTGACAAAGAAGAAAAGGTGCTGAAGGGAGAAGGGGAGAGGCTGAGACAACTGGACCCTCAGAGGTAGCTCCTTAGGTGACGACCGGCTTTCCAAGCTATCCTAACAGACTGATGGCAAGGAGATGGGTGGGCAGCTCACGGGAGCGGGAAGAGTAGTGTTACCTCCCACACTGCTTTGGCAAAGGGCTGTGTGTGGCTAGAAAGGTGCGTCGCAAAACGGGAGACATTCAGAGCATGACTCCACGAAGCTGTGTCAGCGGGAGCTGTGGGTCCACAGTGTCCCCACGCAAGCACCCCCACAGCCCCTGCAGCYGCTTGGCTGTGTTATTCAGTGTATGCTTGCTCCCTCTGACAAACTCGTGGCATTTCTAAACCTACCTGCTAAGCTCCGCGTACTGACAGTGCCCTGGCAGAAAGCAGAGCAGGTGATATCCCCCTTACAGGACCAAAGCAGGACCCTGCTGTGAGCTTCCCTGCTCTGGAGAGATGGACTGTCTGGGATCCAGCAGCCACTCTTGTGTCTAACATCAGCTTTGTGAGGGCCGCACATGGGGCGGCTTGTGAAATCCAAGGGACCACATTAATGATCTCCTGAGATACACACCAAACACAACCAAAGAAATGGCTGTTATCCACTCTACTGCTTTCGTTGCCTGATTTATATCACTTCTGTCATACACAAACCTACAAGGAGCCATCAGTGATCTTTCTCACTCATGAATGAAATCAAAAGGGCCGTGGAAGAACCTAGGGAATGCCAGCAGGGACAGCAAACTCATAAAACAGCTCATCCACTAAATGATTATAATCAAGCCATTTCATTCTGTTGCCAACTAATTTGCTTTCTYCTTTCTTTTTCATCTCTCTCCTTTCTAATCCTTTGACAGTACTAATTGCAGCTGGAGATACTAGTRTGCAAATCAGAGAGTCCAGTACGAAGGTAGACAGTGCATGCAGAAGGAGCTTAATGCACAGAAGAGAAAGTCCAGAAAAGGAAATGAAGGACCACATTTGTGTCTGTAATGAATATGATAGTGGCAGAGCTTGCTGGAGTGAACAAAGATTTGAGCAGGTTGCAGACTGCACCAGCCATAAATGAAATGCTTAATCAGTTAGGGAAATTTCAGTGATTACACAGCATCAGATCTGGATGCTCAGTGACTTTTCAATGAAAGCTAGCAGATGTTAGGGCTCTCATCTCCCAGTTTGGTTCCTATTATTTTGTTTCCAGGATGTTCCTCCAAACAAGCAGCCTGATTCCTTTGTCTGCTGGGGACAATAAACATCTCACCTTCCTTTTCAATAGATTTGGCCATGGCCCCAGGCTGTTCCTCAGAAAGCACCAGGGGCAGGTAAAGGCAAACAGCAACCAGTCACTGAGGAGAGCAGGTTACTAAGACAAAGAACTATGGTTCAGATCATGCCCTCAGATACACATTTTACTTTACTTTTCTTGGATCTTATAATACATACACCACAGATCCTGAGGAAGAAGCAGGGTATGTGCTTCCTGGCCCATACATGGGAGAAGAGCACCACTACCTACCGGGGTGCTTATCTTGTCTAGGCCATACTTGGTGTCTCAAACCTGTAAGGGGGTCAGTGGTTGGCAGAAGCAATCCTGCTAGCATTTAATAATAATTGGATTATCATAACGAATTTACTCCCAGAGGCTCTGCACTTGCTTAGTTGCTGGCTGACTTGCCCTCAGATATGACATTTGCTTATTGATTCAGTTCTGCGTGGGTACATTCTGTCACATTATCCGTCTCCTTGCTGCAATGCCAAAATATCTCTGGACTATTCCTAGCCTCTTGATCTTCATCAGCATCAGTGAATTCCATTTGCAGGAGTTAAACAAGACAAATAAAAATGAATGGAAACTCTCAGGGTGCCAGGACCATGGGGCTGTTGTTTTTAGCAATGTTTCATTACAGTGCCAGACAGACTGGACACATATTTGTTTTGAGTCATTTCAATGCTTCAGCTGCCCTTGAARAGCAGGTACTGCCACTAGCCTGATGCTAGGAATAATTTTAAGCTGATTTATTTCAAATCATTGAATATATCAAAACTTATTTACAGCAGAGTACTTTGGTTTTTACAGGCTTTGACTTMATTTGTTCCTCCCCCTTGCTGTCTATATCTACTTTTGACTCAGTTTTCCTTTCTCTCTATCATTTTCTGCCCTCCTAACTACCCTCCCACTACTGGGACTTTCTCGGAAATGTTTCTCTGCGAGCACTCACCTTCATTCTTAGAAAAAGGAGCACAAGAACATTTGCTTTGAAGCAAAAATTACTTCTGTGAAGAATGATTTTGGGCATCAAATAAGATAGAGGAGGGGCAAATCTGTGGACAGAAGGCCAGAAAGCCTTCAGGGCATCTAATCAGTTCAAGGACATTTAGAATATAAATGAGGTTATATTGGCAAAGTGTATCCTGACATCAAATACGCAGCTTCCCTAGGACTGATCAGTAGGGRCTGCTGAGGAGCTTGAGTGCTTGAAAAAATGGGCTTCTCTTTGGTGAAAAAATTGAGCAATCTTCATAGCTGATGGTAGCAGCAGCCATCTAACAACCCTTGGAGAAATATGAACAGCTTTATGCTGTGCTTTATAGACACAGACTGGAAACAGAAACAGATTTTATGAGAAAACTTACAGAGACAGAAAAAAAAATGGACATAGATTTCTTGAAAGCCATGACAAGTGCTRTTGTTGGCTGGGTCTCAGGAGGATGTTCTGTGGCTTTTTGAGGTCTGTTCTGCCTGCAAAAAATGCAGCTCTCCTCCTGTCCACTGCCAGAAGTGACTGCTTCCCAAAATTTACTGTTGGTGTCAGTAATTCAAGTACTGGGAGTTTCATCCTGGTGTTCCCCGTCTAGGACTGTTTGCAGAAGAATTGGTTAGTGGATATGTAGCGATGGTTCTTGGGACCCTCAGCCACAGGGTACCTCCCCTGGTGCACATACAGGGCGGTTGCTCTGGTTTGCTGTTTTTCGTATGCCTGCATAGACCACGTCTGCAGCACAGGCATGCTAGGTTTGGCGCTTCATACTGGAGCTGATCAGTGCTCAGCATGTCCACATGCCCAGATACCCTGGGCAACTATACAAGCTCCCTGCAGTCTGCCAGTGCAACATTTCCAGGTAGAAAAGGACAAGTCTGAGAAATGAAAACATGTGGTTTCATTTCCAAATGGGTTTCATAGCACACCATTCAGTGATTTCACAGAAAAATAAAGGCAGACAACGCATATGCTCTAGTTCTTTCAATCTTTTTTTTTTCTCTCTCTCTTTTCTCATTTTTCTTCTGGAGTTACAGAGATGGAGGCTTAGATTAACTTGTTTTTGCCTTCTAGAGCAAGTGTTTGAGGATATATGACTTTTTTCAAATGAAACTTATGCCATGGGGAAAGAGGTCAAACTCCTTTTTGCTTTGATTTTTTTTTTCCCTGTTTCAAAGGCCATTAGAGACAAGYCTACATCCAGTTGTGATGGTTTGTGATAGACACTGACTAGGGCAAAGCTACAACAGAATATCCCAGGAAAGGCACCCTCCTCTGGCTACTTGGCCTGTATGCATTCACAAAAACATTACTAAAAGCAGCATCCTTATTGTGCATGGCAGTAGCTGTTTGAGATCATAGGCTTGTTTACAAACTGTGTAATTATAATAAAGCACTACTTAGAATTACGTATGCTTAAACTAACTTTATGCCCCAGCACACAGTTTGTTTGGCACAGACAATGTTGACAACATCCACATCTAACATCCACGGAGTGCGTGTGGCTATATCTGATGTGTCTGATYCACTTGACAGTTTGCTTTTATATCCATTGATCAGCTTTATCAAACCCATTTCCTCATTGTGACTGAGGAAATGAGCCAAACCGAGAAGGGTAATGTAAGTGAGACCTTGCAGACCTAAACTATGACATGCAGATTGTTTGTTCTTGTTAGTCGAGGACATGTTGAGTCCTTCAGGGAAGAGACCCCTGGGCTGCAAACCTCTGGCCTGTGACTAGGGCTCTGAAGCACATCTTATAATGACGATAATAACAGATACAGTGTTTTAAAACATGGTATTAGCAAAACTGCTAACCACAGCCTTTCTTTGTCCTCAACTTTTGGGTTATGTAAGAAACTAGTTCTCGGGCACATATCTGATCAGTGTTTGATTCCAGTCACTCCAGGATGGAAAATTCAACTATGCCAGACTCTCGTCTGCTGCAAGTCTGGTCCTGCTGGCATCAGAGTAGCTTTGTGCCTACTAAAGAGCTTGCCCTGCTGTGACTTCAAAGTGGGAAGGCTGAGTCACTGAGCAGCTGCTGGTAGCAAGGAAATAGCTTCTGGCTGCTGACCATCTTCACTGTCGTAGAGCGCAGAGATGGGATTTCTCTTAAGGTGTTTTTGCTGAGTGAAAGATTTGGATTAACCTTGGCCAACTTCTCATTTTCTTGAAATGATGCAATAAATTAGAAAGTGATAAGAGCCCAACAGCAACATTTGACATTCCAGTGGCATTTCTAGGAGCTTCCTCACACGTTCAAAGTTCTTTGCAATGACCTGCTGGCTAACCAGCAGAAGGGAATTGGGTAGCTACAGAGAGGCATGGTTGTGGGATGGCTGTTTTTCCTTGAGAAACCAATCAAAAAAGCCCACAGCACATCTAAGATTAMCCTGTCAGCTCCCCAGATCTGAAGGTGGATTGTCCTGTGGCTAAGACTTTCTGCCAGGATGCAACACTCTCTAGCCCCTGCCCTGATAAAAGGAGCACCAGCAAGGAAATACCCTTGTAAATATAACTAATAATAGAGCCTGAAGAACTTGCAGAAGCCATTCTACTGAGAATTTTGTAGATACTTGGTGGTGCTGCTCTCTGCAAGCAGCACACAGCCTGGATGAGTCAGTTCCCTGTAGAGAAGCATCACCTAATGTCTGCTCATGAAGGTGCTCTCTGAAGGGCACCTGAGCATAAGCTACTGTTCTGCACTGAGGATGAATTTTCTCTTATCACTGAACATCAGCACCTCTTCATAGTACAAGACAGGCACTGGTGACTCTCCCCAACCCCACCTGTGTTTGCACCTTTCAGCAGATGTTCTGGGAGTGAAAATGGTTAATTCTTTTGGATGTGATGGTGAAGATAAAATTCTTTGTAAACAACAGCATGATGCAAATGTGTGTGAAGCCACTTTTTGAATTCTAATGAGGGAGTGCAAGGAAATGGATCTCCTGAGGTCACCCCTCAAAAATCTGAGGCAAAATACAGAATACTGTCTAGTGTTCCCACTTCACCATTGGTCCATTTTCTCTCTAGTATGGGAGATAATATTACTCTCCTTTACTGCTTCCATGTGCTGAAAGTCCAGAAACATTGCAGCATCTCTGGTTGTGTATCCCAGGTTGGGTGGACTCTAAACAACCTCCAGTCCCAAGCACTGTGGCTAGGCATTGCACTACGCAGAACTTGTTGGTAGCTGGGTTCAGGATAGATGCAGTTAACATGGACTCCCTTCCCCAGCTGGATTTGTTCTCTTGCAAGACTTGCAATGATCAATGTATGGTTCTAACACTCTGGTGTCACCCCCAAGAGGAAGTACTTGGGTTGTGTGACCTGTTTTGTGCTTGCTGTGATTTTTATTGTACTTAGCTTCAGTGGTATCACATCAGTTTGGACACCTTTTCTTCTCATCATATTCTCTCTGTTCTAGGACTTGCTTTCTCCTGGACAATTGCTACTCTCCTGCTGAAACAAGTCAGCCCCCAGCCTGTACTGACACATCAGGTTATTCCTCTCTGGGTGCAGGACCCTGCACTTGCCTTTGTTGAAGTATTCTGGAACTATCCTGCGCTTGATAAACCTGCCCAAACCATATTCTTGCCCCAAGGTAACATTCTCCTTTGGTTGAAAGGTGCAATGTGCATTGCTCAATTTCTGCTTCAACAGCAACGATGCATTCAGGTTCCACTGGGAGATTTCCACTCACCACCATGTACGATTCACAGTTTCTTTGCTAGTTCAGTTCTTTTTGGAAATGTTTCTCTACAAAGTCTTGCTTTAAGACTTTCTCACCTCTTTTGTTCATCCATAACTGGAAACAAAAAGTACTTCATGTTGCAGTTCAGTGGCATATAACCATTTTTAGGAAATGCTTGAAAAAGGTAGATGGAATTGGGGATAATTGTTCTGGAAAAGAGACGGAAGAAGAAGCGGGAAAAAAAAACATCTTTGAGAATGAAGATTTMTTTAGAGACAATGGAGATTGAGCTTTCACTGAAAACAAGGCAAGAAAAAAATTCCAATTCATTTTCAGAAAAGATGATCTAGGATAAATATTAGAAAGAACTTCCTAATCATACAGAGAGGAGTCTTGGAGCAATGCGGGAGGGTTTCCTGTTCTAGAGTTCTTAACAAGAGTTTAGGTGAACATTTAGCAGGAACAGTCAAGGGAGAGGTCCTCAGTGGGTACTCTTAGCCGGATGATTTGCGATTTTAGTATTCAGGCCAAAAGGACTGTCCTAAAAGGCTGACACAGTTACAGAGCTGAACAAGCCTTATCTGGCTTAGTTATGGCTTAGCCATCCCAGCAGTCAGAGACTCTTTGGACAGAAAGGGCTGTATTGTGCTCAGAGAGACAGTGCAGAGCTAAGGACTCCTATAGCAACATTGGAGGAGAGCTCTTAAGAAATATTTTTTCTTCCACTTTCAGTCTGTAGTTCTARAACTTGTATCTCCCTCTGTCTTTATGCAGGATTCAGCATAAAAGGGCCTTTCAACATGACTGAAACAGAAATATGAAAAAGTGATCCCTTCCCACCTTCAGAAATAAGCACATCGCAAACACTTCTCTTTTAAGAAGAAAAGATAGGCCTCTCTTGAATAGGAGGTGGAATTCAATTTGATTTAATTGTACCAATATCTTTGTTTCAAGTTACCAATGCTTTCTTCATCTTTGGCTAAGTAACATCTTGTAAAGATAAAAAAAAAAAAAAAAAAAAAAAAAAAAAAAAAAAAAAAAAAAAAAAAAAAAAAAAAAAAAAAAAAAAAAAAGAAAGAAAGAAAAAGCTGAAAGCTGAGATGGAATTTTAAAGCAAGGATACAAATTAAATTTGTAAAATTTATTACTGGAGTAAGTGGCACCACCACTGATTTTAATAAGAGCAGTTTCTTACACAAAGTGTCTGATTTGGTCTATCTAATTCAACTGGGACCTGGACAAATGTTGACTTTGGACCAAACCAACCTTGATCAAAGCTTATACAAATCTGCTAATATTAGTAACACTATGACTGGTAAAATCTATAATTATTTTGGCAGTATCTGGCAAAATAAAATGATCTGTTCTTAGATATAGTGGTGGTTTGGTTTCTTAGCCTATCACTGTACATTAATGCATGTATGTATGTAAACATACACACATGCACACATATATACAAATGTGTACATATTCATATAGAGAACAGGTATATGTTCTGCATAAAATCTATATTACACTATCTTTCTGTAAGCATCAGAGGTCACTATAGTCCAGGACAAGACTTCCTTTTGGCAGCTACTAAAGGCACCCCTGCAGATGTCCATATCAGACACCAATATATTTTGGTATGACAGTAACTGAAAATCAGTCATGTTTCTATGATACTAATGGAAGCAAGGAATATTCACAAACAAACATTGACATATTTACAGGAAATTTATTTGTCTGGGAAACAAAAACACTTGTTCTGGAAATGTCACTGTATCTGGGATGTCCTCGTGGTAGTATTTGGTAGAATAAAAAATATCTTTCAGTGAACTCTGTTTGCATGGGGCTGTGTGCACATGCCTTCACAGTCATCATTTCTCTCWGTTTTTCCCAGTTCTCTTGATCAAAAACACTTTTCCAAAGGAGGTCAGCTCTGTACTCTCCCAAATGCTCCTGGTTCCTGCATTTCTCATTTAAGGCTTGGTTCAACTGCCAAAGAATCCAAAGGTGCTTCAGACACATTCCCTTTTTCCAACTGGAACTTTTCCCCATCATCCCTTAAATGTCTTTTCGTGGCTGTAATATAAGAGGGGTATAACACAGCAGGAGTCCCCACTGAATCACTGCTACACGATGCTTTATTTACCAACCTTCCTTCTCGCATTACAGGTCTCAGTTTGCCTTTGCCTTTCTGTAGTTAGTTAACAGGAAAACACATCTTTATTCCAAATGCAGGTTGTTTCCACACCCCTAAATGATTAGGGGATCAGTACAAATGAGTATAATTCAGTGTAAAGAGACAAACATAGGTATGAACCAAGATTTTCTAGTGAGGTAAGAAGTGTGTACAGTGCAAAGGTTTGACACATGCTTCGACATTTAGTTTTGTTCAATCTATTCACTCTGGCCAAACACATGCCATTCATGTGTCCAAAACAAGTTATTAGGACATAAAGTGAAAATGAAATCCACATCTTGTATTCTTTGTACTTCAGCACAAAAAGCTGCCTGGCAGCTCTGTAAGGTAAAGATTACATGCATATGCTATATATTATATTCTTCTTCACTATTCTTTCCATCAAACTTTAGCACTTAACCGCTGAGGTCTTTTTTTCAGGAACATGAGCATCCTTTAGCATGGAAGATATCTGAATCTGGGATCCTACATACAGTAAGTTTTACCTTAAAAAAAAAAAGAAAAACAAGGTGAGAGATACTGTTTTATGCTTATTACAGCTGATCAACATCTGTGCTACTGTATGACTTGTATTTTTTACCAGCTAAAAGGATAGATCAGTATTTTTTCTTGCTGTGAATGGCTTTCTATTCTTTAGGTGCGAACAACATCTGATGGCCTCAACTTTCTAAGCAGAATTTAAATATGAAGGTGTTCCTTCGTAGGTTGGAGAGCCTGGATACTGAAATAGGATTCCATTTAAGAGAAACATAGGACTCAACACATAGCAGATCGCTGTGCAGTTTAAGGCACCACTAAGAAATCCTCCAGGTTCTTCAAAAGAAAGTAGCAAGTATCAGACAAGGAGCTTGCATAGTGCTTGATTAAAAAAGGAATAGGAGGTAGGAATTTTTTCTCTGTGCTCAATAGCCAGATGGCTAAGCTACCCTTGAGAGAAAATTCTTTTGACCAAAACCACCACAAGCTCACTGGAGGCGTTCCTTTTATTCACCAACATTTGCATTCCAAGGTCCTTATCTAAAAAATACCAAGTAACTCTAATTTATAGTTGGCCAGAATCTTGCAAGGTTGCTTCAGGCTCTTTGAGATCAAGCCCTCAAACACAACAGTGCAGACTCTGAATTTCCCAAATAGCTCATGAATCAGAAGCACTATGTCAGAATGATGCTGAGGGGCCATTTGGCACTGAGATTACTAATGAAGCTCTTTGAAAGGTGAAAAATAACTTGCTTTCTCATTTGGTTTAATTCACTTGACTATCACATTCAAGTTAGTTGAGCCTACCTCCTTTCTTGTGGACCTGCTGACAAACAGGGAAACTTCCTCCACATTTTTTGGGTACAGATCATTCACAGCCACTATACGGTCTCCATGGTTAAATATACATCCCAGTCGGTAAGGACCAGTCCAGTGTGACACACTAGGCATTGGAAGACAGACAATAAAGGAATCACAAGGGATATCTAGTTATTTCTAACAGAATGAAGATGACCAAATAGGATTGCATTTGTTGATATTTCCTTCTTGAAATAACTTATAGTGTAAGTGATATTGTAATATTGTGATATTGTGATATTTTTGATCTGCTTCTAGCTGAAATGAAATTGCTCCAATCATCCCAACAGGTCCCTGTAAAAGTGTACATGACCCTGACCCCAATACAATGTTAGTATTAACAAGGTCAAGATATATCCCTTCCCAACATCTCTATCATTTTAGTCCACCAAATCAAAGGCAAAATTGACTAGCAGTAACTATGTGATTCACATGAATATGAGAAGATTAGCTTTTGGATGGGATTTAATTGCACAAGATGCCATAGACATCTCAATTCTATACAGTCCCTTTCAATAGGGAAATTGGAACTCAACTATAGGAACAGTTGGACACAGCAGTAGGAAATTTCTGGAGTTCTAACATACACTGATTCTGTCCTGTTCCGCACAGTCAAAAATGTATGTGGAGGTATCCACACTTCTATCTCTATGTTGATTGTCACTCATTCACATCTGACAGGCACCATCATAAGACATCCAGAACTCACCATATTTGTCCTGCTGCTTCAGTAAGTGTTAAGTAATTGTTAACATCAGTCAGGGGGATGAAAATATCCAACTTCTGCAGCTGGGTCTCATCTGTAACTTGACTGTGAGAGAAAACACCAGAGACAAGGCATGCTTATCAGTACCTCATCAGAAGCCTGTGAATACATCTGTCTTCTCTGCAATGTAAAATGGAGAAGACACTTACCTGAGTAGTATAGTCAGCTGAACCACTGAAAGGGGTAATGAGTTTTGCTTTTTCTGGAGGGTTGGCTGCTGCCCGGTGCTGCTTTCTGCAAGTTTTAGGTCTCTGTTTGCCACCAAGTCTCTTGGACATGCATTGGTTTCTTGGCACTTGAGAGGAGTCAGGAGTCCATCACTGGTGCACATGCGCTGGTGATCCTCATCCAGGACCTGACTGAAGAGAAAGGGCAACAGAAAATGTACTCGTCTGGCCTTTCCAGTCACAGTTAATTTTGCTTTGTTTGAAGCTAGGTCAAATAGCTGTCAGTGAAGCAAAGAATAACAAGTTCTTGTAGCATATCCAGTGGACAAAATTACAGCTGAGTAAAATAAACTGTCCTTCTAAAAATGGACCATAAATCTCAAAATAAACCTTTCAAGTATTTAAAGACTACTATTAAGCCTGAAAACATTCCAGCTAAAAACATGCTTTGACAAAGAAAGTGAGTACAGATTGTTGGCGTTAGCTGTACTGGCTTCTGTGGGGATGTAACACTGTCCTCTGGGGGATACAATAATGCAGATATGCTTAAATGTTTCTTAGGTTATTTGATTAACCACGTAACAACAGGGGCCTTCTCCCACCAAGACTGGAGCGAGTTCTTGGTGGGTTTTAACTCAGATGGTATAGGCTTATAGGGTTACACAGAAACACTTCAATGAGTCTATCATAACAAACTGGTTCATGAGTTTGCATTTCCAACTCCTTCCTACTAGGTAGAGGAAGATCTGACCACCTGTTAGTTAAGGCCTGTCACCTACAAGTAACACTCCTCCATCTCAAAACTGGTATCCTTCTGCCATGAAGGCACGCTTCTCTTCAGTGTAATGTGCTATAACATGACAGCTGTAAAATTTAATTATGGCACTAGAACTGTTAACACTAATTTCAGATATTTTGGTAGCTTGCCAAATACTGCACCTTTGAGTATGCAGCAGTAGATCCATCCTTTGGATGGCATAATGGAAGGAAGATGACCTTTTCAAGATCCTATAACCTCTTACTAGCAAAACTACGATCTAACATCTTAGATCTCTTTTCCTCTTTTTACCACTAGACAGTGCTGCCTGCTGTGGAATCTGGCTGGCTGAAGTGTCACTGGAGCTTGGCTGGGGTATCTGAGTACAGTGGTTGCCTGTCGCATCATAAGACTAGAAAGAGTTTCAGTCAAACAGAAGTGTTGTATCCTACAGTCAGAGCCTATCTAAATGCATGAGTTTGCAAAGTGAGTTTAAATTTCACTTTGATAAGTTTGAATTTCACTCTAGTGTACTCAGTTGTTTTGAACTTTCTGAACCAAGACCAAACAGACTCATTCAACCAAGATGAAACCAAGACAGACAGCTCTTCCTATATCACTGTATCACTTCTAACTTTCAAAACCTTAATAAAGTTGTTACTTACAGTGATTTCATTGACATATAAATGTTCTCCTTTACAGTATTCTTCTGCACTGGCTTCTCTTGCATAGGAACATTAGATTTGGCTGTAGAGTCAGGCTTTGATATTTCAGTATTACACTGTTAGAAACATATAACAATATATGAGGCAAATGTTCCTGTTCTGCCTWCAGAAAAATCTTCTTGATTTCATTATTTTATTCAGTATTTGTGCTGTATAATGATAAACCACTGGCTAATACAGCTTAGCTTTCTTCAGATAAGTCACCTCCCAGAAACAGTGAGCTCTAAATGGTTGAAACTTAGATGTTAATGTTATCTGGTATTAGTGACACTATCGTTTGCTTTCCTTTCAGACCGAAACATAATCAGCTATATTCTGAAGTATCCCCCAAAGCTACTTCTCTTGCTCCCTTTTTTCAAACTGAAATGCATATATCAAAACGTTTCACAGCATGTTAAAATTACTGTTTGATTTTATGCTGTTTACTGTCACTTTAGTAGAACCATGTTTTAAAATATTTAAAATAATGTACAGATAAATTTGCTAAAGAAGTTAATAGTTTCTGAAAAAACTGTGACAGAGTGGGCAAAAACCATTTACAATGAAGTAGTCTGCTTGAGGAATTTCAAGAAAATCAATATTTTTGTCAAAATGCTACTTGCTACCAGAAAAATCCTTTGAATGAGTATATTTTTTCTCATACAAATGAACGCTCTATCACCTACTGCTTTATAAATGTATTTCTCCGGCAAAGTATTAGCTCCCTCTATATACCAGTCCCTCCTTGGATTGTTAAATGTATCCTGTATCTTTGGAGCTAGATTATAGTTACAAAACAGAAAAACTCACATCTGTTAAACTACCTTTGCTAAAATGTTGCTCGGAGTTTTGTAATAGTCRTCGTCTTCCTCCTCAATGTCTTCATCTGTTTCTGATGATAATGGACTTTCCTCAGTCTTTCCCATACTTTTATTCTGTTAAAATAATGTTTTCATATTTAACTGTTTTACAGATTATTTAATGTGTATTTTTCCATTTATTTGGAAAAGTAATAGAATCAGCAAGTATCCACAGGAAATGTGGGAAGACTTGCTTCTCCTTGAAGAGAGAAATGCTAATACAAGTTTGTTTTAGGATAAAGGTATCTGTAATTGTGCTTCTACTTTTATCTTTGAGATAAACTGCACATCTACAATACTGGCCACTAATATTAGTATTTCTCATATGTTGGTATGTGGTAAGCAGGAAGCTACAGTTCACTGCGTGCTCAATAATTGTTATCTTATTTTAAAACCAAGGTAAGTGTGTTAAATTCTTATATACGACTGCATGTATTTAGGATACATTCTTTTGTACAAAAGATTTTTTATTTGGGTTCAGTCCTAGCGTCCTTATCCTAGGGAAAAAATCCAAAAGAAATCTAGAATTAGATAGGAAAGTATTTGCTATTTTCAAGTAACTGCTATCAAGTAAAGAATAGTTTGGACTTCCCTGATTAATGACAAATCTGTTAACTCATACTTCTCCATGAACTAGAACAAACCTCAGAGGGCTGGAGATCCAGCATTGAATGATTTGCAAACTGAGGGATGTTCTGCCTTAAGATGCTTCATAAATACTCAAAATAGTAAGTTTTGGACAATTTCATAAGTCAAGAAGAAATTAATCTCTCCACCAAGTTTATCTTTTTAAGTCACAAAGATAAATTATTTATTTTTATGTCTCCTTATTGACTTCACTATAATGAAAAAAGTATGGTAATTAGTATTTAGTTTCCTCACAGTGCAATTCTCCATGCCATGTTTCTGATGCAATAATTTTTTATCTCTCTACCTACATCCTAGGTTTCCATGGTGATAATTTTAATAACTGCTAAATATGCCACCAAATATATTAGCGTTTTCAAAGTAAAGTAAATTAAACTAATTACTCCCTTTCATGTAAAGAAAAGAAACTGGCATTGAATAGAAATTAGGCATTTATGAAGGCATTAGGCATTTATGAAGGCATTTATGTTCCTTGTGGGTATAAATGTCATTAAAAAAGCAGCCCATGTTCTAGGAGTCAGTGCACACCTACAAACAGTCCCTCAGGACATCTGTAACAAAAATCCTTGGTGGAAACTGGACTGACTCTATGCTCATAATCTAAAGTTGTGAACAGGTTTCCCAGTGAATTTTCAGGGGCTTTGGATGAATCCTATAGTAAACACTGGGGAAAAATAGGGTAAAGGAGGTGATTTTATGAGCTCTTGAGACCCTCTGACCCCTCTCATGAGTAGACAGCACACATCAGCTTCCCAGATTGATCTTTCAGCCACTAACAGTGGTCATCTTTTGCAACATAAATACGGTGTTTTCTTGGCACCATCTCAGATTTAGGGGATAATGGGAAGTAGAAGGTTAAACTGCTGCAGTAGCATTTGGCCTAGATCTCAGATCTTCCAGGTGCTTTGGAAGTGGAGTAGTACAGTTATCTTCATTGTAAAATCATTCTCAATCTTACAGCTAAGCAAATTATTAAAGGCTATGTTGAGCCAAGGTGAGATTAGGAAAAAAGCAGATTACAAAATAGATTAGCTGTAGCACAAATGGAATATGAAAGGGGTAACTGGAAAACAATTGAGCAATTGTTAGTTTTAGGCCTTTTAGGGGAAGAGTCAAAAGCTATGCACTGTGCTAAGCTCTTTAAAAGAGGGACTTCTCTTTTAATCACATATGTCTCACACATATTAAAGCCAGTGTTCCTGACTAGGATGCCTAATCTTGACTGGTCTGTACGTCAGTAATGAGTAGTACAGGGTGACACAAGTCACAACTCACTATTTTGATGCATTTTAGGTATTGAAAGCTGCATATGAAAACAGCTGATAATGAACTGCCTAGTAAACAGAAATTTGATTTTGTAGCCCTAGAAAGTGGGTTCAAAAGGAACCAGGTCCTGAAAACCTCTCTTAGGTTACTGAGTCCCTGACTATGTGACTAGATTCCCTGACATTGAGGAGCCTGTTTGCAGGAGTAATAGTTACTCACCAAAGAGTTTTCAGGATTAGGACATGCAAGAGGGATCCACCAAAAGTAACTAGATACTGGGAATGTGGAGTCATACTTTTAACAGGAAGTAAACGCAAGACATAATCTGTAAATAAACTGTCTAAATATCATTGAGCAGAGAAAGGATACAGAGATGTTAGCAGATACTAAACTTAAGAGGCAAGTAAAATACTTTTAACACATGATCAATCACTGTTCCTTGTTAGCTCTCTGGTAAGGTCATTCATAATATTTTCACCCATCCTGAAACAAAAATATGAGCTTCCTGCTAGTCCCTCTGCTTCAGATTAAAGAGTAAAACACAGACTGTAAAACACAGACTCCTTATTGTTTATTCCTTGTGATCACTCTGTCCCACTCTCAACAGCAGTATATAATACACACCCTCCATGTCACCGTGATTATGAGAAGGATTAATGAGAGAGACAGGAAAGCGATATGTGAGAGAGAGATAGAAAGAAAGCGTTGGCATGCATACAAAGTAGCACTAGATAAAAAACAAAGTGTTTGATTTTAAACTGAGTTAATCCAACCCAGTTTAGGGCTCAGACTCACAACTAAATTCATAAATTACTGCATGTCAGCTCTGCTGTGGTAACTACCCATGGCATTACAAGGTAGTTTCAACTATTTTCACTTCATTAAACTAAATTTAGCTGTATTATCTCATACTTGCTGCCAGGCTGTACGTACACGGATGGTTATTGCAACATGTGATTTATAATCCTGCTAGCTGTGATAGCAAGATAGATTCTTTCCCTATGTCTCAGCCACTCCAGATCATAATCCAATGTATAAACTGCTAATAAAGATGGTTTTATAATCAGCTGCCAAACTGTACACTGGCATGGTGGAGCCTTGGGCACGTATTTTATTTTGTTGACTCTGCTGCAAAGACAGTAACCAAGGGCAGAGGGCTGGTAAAAGATATCTGAAATTTGCTGCAGCTACTTGTTCAGGGAACACAAGTCAGAACCTGCAGCCAATAATGCATGRTCATGTTTATCATTTTATCTTTTAGAATCATTTCTACCAGATATGGAAGCTAAATTACTGGAAGCTRTACTTATGTCAATATAAGGTCAGCCCTGAGGTGTTCTTCAATATAACAAAACTTTGTTATTTAGTTCTGTTAAACTGATTCAGCTGCTATTTGCACACATATTCTGAAAGAGGATAGAAAAATAAACCATTCAGAAAGAGTGTGGCACAGCTGAGAAATATGGTGGGAGGCATAAGTCCTCAAGCAGGACACCTTCAGAGCTCTCTATCAAGCTTCTTAGAGGTGTCACAAGTTGCAATCGCTGCAGAGAAACTCTAAGGATCTGTCCCCAAGAAACAAAGTAAATGAAAGGTATTTCAAGCAAGTTCTCAGAAGGTTATTTTCAATGCCAAATAGATTAGCTCTATTTACAATATTTTTACGTATATTTACAATAGATTAGCTATATTTATAAAACCTTCATGATGAAAACTCAACATGCTTGTGAAGTAGATGAATAATCTACAGGTACAGATATTCAGGTGAGATGAGAGCCAATAGTTACTTCAGCAGACTGGACAARTCAAAAGCTGCTCACCAGGCTTGGAAAAACTCTTCTCAGTGAGTTGTACTGAGACTGATGGGGGCCAGGATCTGAATTAGGCCTGTTCTTCTCTTCTGAGAGACCTTTCTCCTGTATGGAAAAGAAAAATGTTGACTCCTACACACTCTGCAGATGTTTTACTTTGCCTGTTGCTGGGTAACAGCCTTTTTAAGCTTCCTTCAGCAGACTATTGGCACAGAGCTTTGTAATCATAGAAAACCAATTTTTCCCTGGCTGCTATTCAGTCTGCTGCCAAAGGATGGAGCCTGTAATTGCTCTGGGATAGTAGCAAAGCTTTCCTTCCTTTCTATTTACATTTTGAGGGAGAAGATCTGAAAGGCACAGAGGACAGCTAGGAATCCAGGTTCCAGTGGATGTCACTGGAACTGAACTCCCCTCTAGGCTTTAAAGTCTGAAGAGAAACTCAAAGAAAAGMGCAATCACAAAAAAGGAAGAACATCACCAGTAGCTGCACAAAAAATATTCAAATGGCTTTGCCAAGACATGTCAAAGCCAATATGTAGGGGCTTATTTTAGGGATGAGAAGATGACCACCAATCTTTGCCAGTCAGCTGATATGGCCAATGAATATTAGTGCTCACCGCCATGAACACCTGCCCTTACTTAAATGCAGATTAGTAAAAAAAAAATATGCCAGTGCTGACCCTGCGTGGGGACTCTGACATTATAATCCAGATCCTACTACATAAAGCTCCAATATAATGCAGAATACACCAACTGGCAATCAGTGCATGCTCTCAGAACTTATTTTGATTGAAACTAGCAACTACACAAAACAAATTTCACAGTTATCCCTGTCAGTAAGCTCATTAGGGACTGCTAATCTACCTTCTGGATGCTTTGGCTTTCCAGGTGGCTGGTCATAGCTACATCATTCAGGGATAATGGCAAAGAGCAAGGTCGGCTTTTGACTTCTGGCTTTGCAAGATCTTGGTTCTAGAGAGAAGACAACAGCAGTGTAAGACAGGCATCTGAAGTGCATGGGCTACAAGGAACAGGGCATCTCAGTAGTAGTAATTCTACTTCTAAAGGCTCAGATAGGTTTTATATGTGGTATTTTGCAGGCAAAAATAAATTTCCTCTACTTAGACTCTGAGCTGGCTGGAAGCTGTTAGGATGTAAGCAGCGTAGTGCTGAGTCTGAAATATTAGGCTCACCTGACCAACAAAGTACAGAAACTTAGGCTTTACACTGAATTAACAGGCTTCCAGTTGGTTCATAGCACTGACAGGCTACATGTGAATCAAACTGTAAAACAGCATGTAGACATATCCAAAAAGCCCACAGTAAAAACTGTACACAGGTTTTCATTCTGAGACATCAAAGGTGCAATTCATTGCAGCATAATGTTAATCACCAACTAATTTCCATGTGGCTTATTCTTCAAAGAGATTGCTTCAATGTAAAATCAATCCCAGTGGAACACAGACTGTGCAATGCCTGCTTAATTCATAAGTCCAGCCTAATTGATCTATAAGGAAAATTAATTTTCTACTAAAAATGTCAAAGGCCAACTTGCAAGGTCAAAATCAGGAAAATTCCTTGCCTCTTAGCACAAGTTTCTAATGAACTTACAAACTGCTTTCTTTCTTAAATCAAGTCTAGTAACAAGTCACCTGAGGACATCCACCTTCTTTCGCCTCCCTGCAGATTGAAGATATCTCAGTGACCCAGTCCTCTATCTCTTGCCTGCAGCGAGGAACAACATAAATGCAAACCTCRTAAGTAAACTGCAAGGAAAACACACTTGCTCACCCACTTCCTCTTATGGGCCTAAAATAACACTTTCTGAAATCAACAGGGAAAATTGCTTCTTCCTTTGAAGAGAGTGCGTTTGGGTGGCATGCAGTTCAAGATTAAAAGCTAAATCTCTGAAGGTGTGTGTGTGTTTGTGTGTGTGTGCACGAACACATGCACACGCAAGAGAGGTGAAGGAGGGGTGGAATGGTTCCTACTGCTTCATTTGCTATGTGTAATGCTGCTTTGCTCTGTACTGCCCCAAAAATGGCCAGTAAGGCTTATGAATGTGTTTGGGCAGACAGAATGAGCAATGGGTCATGAACGCCCCATAGAAACACTTCTGTGCTTGCGAGTGGGATTAGTTTGATGAATTCCAGACCACTTCCCATCAAATACTTGTGAAAGGAGTGCCCTGAGCGAAGGTGTGGAATGGTGTACTCAAGCAACGCATAGGTATGTGTTTTCCTTTGTGCTCGTCAGCCTTTCACACATCAGCTGCTCTTCTGCATTAAGACAGAAAAACCCTTGACATGCTTGTGGCTGGGAAACTCAGGGCAGAAGCTGCACGTAGCAGCAGAGAAGCACCTTGCCAAATGTACTCCCTCGCTGAACTGGCTGCTCACCACAACAGCAGTAATATCAGCTCTTGCTGAAGACTGGATTATAGATTGGGAAAGCAGGGAGTGCAGCAGCCGTGCTGCTGAGCTGCAAAGCCAGCCATCTGAATAGAGGCCCTGAATCATTCCTTTTAGAGTCTGTTTTCTCTTCAATCTGTTTTTCTTGATAAATAACCTTTTTTCTAGGGCAGGATTATTTCCTGTGATTTATCCATAAGCAGCATAAGCTTTCCTAACTCCCAGAAGCCACAGGGTTAGAAGACAAAACTGTCTGCTCTTCCCTGACCCTTTACTGATAGAGATTSACGTTACAGTAGCACACTGATAAAATGTTGTTGCCATGCCCACTCCCAGCTGTGTACTTCCATTACTTTCTCATGTTGAATCTTATAATAGCACGGATATTGGGGAAGTTAAATCAGCTGTCTGAACCAGTAGAAAATTAACCTTGCCACAGGAAATAAGAAAAGAAAGAAAAGACATAAAGAACAGTTTTCCGCTGGATCATTTCATCCTGGAGTTACACAGTCAGTAGACCTGATATGAGGAGAGACTGGAACTGCTGGCCAGAGCTGCAGGAAAGGAGAAGGACCTTGCCCTGGGGCAGCAGCATGTGTTACAATCGCTTAATTGTAATGTCAGGCTGCACTTACATGCCTTTCTATGCATACCTGCTCCTCCCAATGAGGTAGTAACTTCTGTCTCCAGTATGAATAGACATCACCTCTTCAGGAGGACATTTAAACATCTTCCTTACCGTTGCCATCCTTTCAGAATTACTTATGCCAATTTCTACATTTATGATCCTGTGAAGATAAGCATATGAAACATCCTATATATACACATATATACATGTATGTATGTGTATGTATTTTACACTCTAAGCACAGCAGGACATTAAAAATCTGCCTGGAAAAGGTATGTACTTTCCCTACAAAAAATTCTCAATAATAAGGCACACTTCCAAAACATTTCTTGTCTTTCAATAAAGAAAGCTCTAAAATGAACACATAAAAATTGACTTTTACAATGACCTATGCCCAAATTTTGGAAACTTCTTTTTGAATAAAGGGGCTTTTGCCTGCACATAAAATCTTGAGAAGTTGTAATAAAAAAAATGCTTTGCAAATCTTGTTTCAACAACTACAGTTTTTCAACAACTTATCAAACAGTAAGTTTGATTTGAAACCAAACGTACCTTAACAGTGTTCTAATGGAGGACAGCAGGAACAAGTAAGATGCACTTTTAATGTATTCTTAAATGGAAGCCCTGTAAGTCTATTAATTTCCAAAAYGTTAAATTAGATCAAATTGCTATTGTAGCAAAAATAGTAAGAACAATGACAATAATGATAATAATAATACAGCAATACACCCCTGAGCAARCTGGAAATTTTTCCAAAGCTTCACATTAGAAATCTTTTTAATAGAAGAAACACAATAGCAATGTGAGTCCAGTGATCTCCATGCTTAATAAGTCCTGTGGCCTTTGGATCTGGTCTCAAGTCTGACTGGTAAAACCTTTACATTTTTTTGACATAACTGTTTCCCTTTATATATAATATTATATATATATATTTAATACCACAGGTAACACTACAAAGCCAATGACATCCAGCCTTGCTGCAGCCTGCAATGGGCACCGTCTTGAGTAGAATGAAATGACCATCCCAAATGTGCCAAGCAGAGCATTTCTCAGGGTAAGTGGCAGCAGAGCAGCCTACATCAGCCTAAATGGCTAACAAAAAGCAGTGAGACTTCTGCTCTATTTTTGGAGCACTTTACAAAGTCAAAAGGTAGGAAAGGTTCTGTTCAACAGTTGAGTGGTACACTCCATACTTACTTGTGTGTGAATAAATGCATAGTGTCATACTCACAGAAGATAATTTATCTTTTACTACAGGAATATAAGCCTTCTGGATCATGGAGCCAAGCTGTCTGCTTTGCAGACACCATACAGTCACAATCCCTCAGGTAAGTGTGTCAAATTCCACCAGAAACATTTAGAATTTTTACTTCTACATAAATTATATGCTATAAGCTGCATCAAAAGCCTACAAAAGTCCATGGGACTCTTGACTCAATTCTTGAGTAGAATTTGGCTCAAGAACCTCAAGCAGCAACTAACATCTGCACAGTTAGTGGACATTTAAGAATGGTGATACATGATTTTAAACAAAAAGATGATGCATTAGAGTTACATACTGATCAACAGCTATGCAGCCTTTTATATTCTGGCCTTTTAGGTACTTCAGGGTGTAATAATCCTTGCTGGATTTGCACAGGATGAAAAATCGCCTTTTCCAGGAATTCTGACAAAGAGAAAATAATTTGTCTTTCATCAAAACTCAGGAGAGCAGAAATAACAGATGTTTCTTGAGGCATTGCTGGAATATGACTAATCTGTGGCATATACCTGTGAGCTCAAGAGTTGAAGAGGTGGCGATTTGGTGAAGAATCCATGCTTGCAAACTTCATCACTGGGGGAGAATATATTTTGAACTCCTAGCAATCAAAGAGAAATGAATAGCATCATTATTCAATTTGTTGCTAATTGATCTATTACAAGGACCTGCTCARACTGGAAACTGTTGCTGATCACTGGGCTTCTGTGCTTAAGCGGCCATGAAACACGTTCAATTAGAGATGACAAGCACAAATCAGAGCTCTAAAATGCAGGGCCAGGCCATCCTCCGCTGATATCAGTGTGTTTGGGCTGACAACTGGACATATCTGTAAGTAAAAGAGAGTGCCAGTATATTGCATTGCGGGAGGTGGCTTGGAAGATACTGTAAGGCTCTGTCTTAGGTCTGGTCTTACTTAACTTCTTACTAGTGATCTGAAAGAGAGTAAGCAGCATGCTAACAGCATTTRCAGGCAGCATTCAGTTTGGATGGGGCACCACTATGGAAACCACCCTCCTCTGTGAATTGTGACACACCACCAGGAGAACATCTACCATGGAAAACACAAGCTAAAACCTCAGGGGYGGGTGGGAATATCTCAACGAATATTTATTCGTGATGTGCATACTCTGTGGTCAGCTATAGTTTCAGACTTGTATTTTCTCATCAGTGGTGGATTTGTAACCAAAATCTCAGTCTTCACTTATTAATGCACTTTAATATAGTAAGTGGAAATCTCATTCCATCTTTTAAGCTGTAAACTCTGTATGGGAAATTAAGATTTCAAAAGAATTCAGTGACTGAAGGGAACACAATCAACAACACTTTGTATCTTTCAGTAAGGGACAGTAGAGGACGTACATAAATTTTTGGAGATCCACCAGCAATGTACCACAAACCAAACTTTGTGGTGGCACGAGAAACACTTTGTGCTGAAATTACAACTGACTTCAGTAGAGGTAAGATTTCATCACTAGTGTCTTGGAACTACCGATGGTATCTCCTTGTTCCTGGTTAATTTTTAAGGATTTTAATCTTCTTATAGTGTCTGTCTAACCTCTGTAACAGGCCAAGAAAGATTCTGTTTTAAAGGGATGGGTTGTATTTAGGATAGATTTGTTACAGAAGGGAGCAGAAGAGTAGAATTATGGAATTAACACACAGAGTAAGTGCAGCTGGACTCATCTAATTTTCCTAATACGCTGTCCTCCCCCCCCCTTTTTTTTTTCTTTTTTTACTAACTTCTTAAGACAAAGTCCTTGGCACAAGGAGGGGAAAGGTATAGTGTCAAATACTGATGAAATGGCTTGAAACCTGACACAATTGACAAATTTCCATAAATTAAATTTTGTACCTGTAGAATTTCTTCTATTTCTGGATGCCATCCTGACCGCTTCTTCCACTCAGAAAATAAAGAGAGCAAAAACCCTGAGGCTAACTCCTTTCACTTGGATTCCGGCTGAGCAGTATTTTATTGTACTTACGGTCACCTGAGAAAATAACAAGCACTTAAAAAGTGTTTATTTCTAAAGCGATGATAAATCTATATACAAATAAATACAGAAAGATAAAAATCTATAGTAAATTATAATAATGCTTATAAAATACAATTAGAATATTTAATATATACATTGTATTATATATTAAAATTATAATTTAATAATTATATAATATCATATATTAATCATTTAATTTACAAAATTATGGAGTTCAAAGGAATGACCCAGGAACTAAGAAGATCTGTCAATGGAGTCCCATTTTGTCCCTTTATAACAGCTGCAACCCAGGAACATTGCATCAGATAAATCTTTCTGACAGTGATTAGCAGTTGATTGAAATTGCAGTTGATTGAAATTGCCTAAAGTAAGCATAGCCTGGCCTAAAGAGCTTAAAATCTAAAGATATTAAAAAAAAATAGTAACAAAACTACATGTCTAATAATTTACAAGTCTTTAGCGCCATTAATACAATGCCCTCAGAGCAATTTATAAACAACAATACATTTCAAAGCATTCTAAGATGTGGATTAGTATCACTATTTTACAGATGAGTGAACAGACAATATCTATTTTTACTGATGAAAATTGATGTTCAGAATGTCCCCTCCAATTTTACCATGGAAATTGGAATCTGCCTGTAACTCTCAGAAGAGGCAAGATTATCTGTCTTATAGCCAGGCTGTAGCAGAGGTGGAAATAGGGGATAAAATTAAGGTAAAACTCAGTAATACACTACCATGTTCTTCTCCAAAGTTTTGTTAAATAACCATTTAATAAAATAAGCAAGTAGCAGTYTGTGGGATTTGATAATTGCAAGAAGACAGAGATGGAATATTTAGAAGGCAAAAGGTGGTTTTGGTTTATGGACTTCTATTATTGTTTTTAAGTTCATTTGCCTTTCTCTTAAATAACACTCTTCAGTGTTTGGATAACAGAGCTAGACATCCATTGTATTGCTTCTTCTTTGCAATTCTGGACCCCTGCCAATCGATTGCACTATATTTTGGTACTATATTTTGGACATTGAACAGTTTATTATGTCACAATTACTTGCTTATTTAAAATCAGATCTAGTTTCTCTCATTTAGTTACATTTCCAACAATATCAAGTTTTGTCCTTTCGTAACACCATGTGAGAAACGGTTTTCAAAATTTCCTTTTGCCCCACCGTAAGTCTCCCATTCCTTGCAAAATCAAATCCTTTTCTTGTAATAACTTGGCTTAAACTTGCCTGGCAGCTACAGCAACATTATATGGCCTCTAACATGCCTGTTTACATGAAACTGCAGAGCTTCTGGGAAAACCTACAGGACTGCAGCACTGTTCTCTTGTTCCTTTCTGAACATCCTGCCTCAACCGAGAGATTTAAGTGGTTTCCTTGGCTTGTATACCTTCGGAGATTTACTCCACAGTATCAGAAGTAAATATGAAACAGCTAGGAGTAGCAGTCAGAAACAGTCTGTTATGGTACCCAAAATTTTGCCTCCCTCACTCAACTGACGTTACAGACTTCAGTGGCTGTTGTTTCAGGTGACACCATGGTGCCAATGCCAACAACCCATTTCTAACGTAGGTCCGTGGGAGAGCTCTAAAGCATTTCTGCCTGTACATTTTTGATAGGAAAATTTTGGCATTTTTGCCTTTTTGGGAGAAAGATTTGTTGTACAAACGTGCTGACGAAACTACACTATAAGCTTTACTGCCTAGGCTTTTTGCCTAAAGAAAAAGGACAAAAAGCAAAAATAAGCAAGCAAACAAAACATTTAAAAAAAGAAGTGACTGTACGCAAACTCAGACTCAAATGTACATTCCATATATTCATAACCCCCACACCTGGGGTTTCAATCAAAGACACTGCAATGTTCTTCTCAGCTTGACTGACAAAGCCATCACCACTGGCAAGTGATCTGTCACAAAAACATCATACGAGTCTATAACAGGATAAAAGTCTCATCTAGGTTTGAGTAAAGTCAAGATCTGCAGGTGGAAAAACAAAAACTTCTGGGATTACAATAGGCTCTTAATCATCTGTGTGATCTCACTCTGTATTTTGAAAACAAGTTTATAATTGTTACATTTAATCATTTCTTTCTCTTCAATGGAAAGCAACCTTTTAAACCACTTACTTCTAATTCAGAGTAGACAACGCCAATTCCATGATTATATCCCTTCATATTTTGGAAGCATGGTATTAAGAAATTTGATTGCTTTCAATCTTTCAAAATGTAATAGGACACTTCAGTTAAAATGCAAATAAAGTGTTGCAAATGAATTAACATTATAAAGCTTCAGATATAAATCAATACTATGTTAATACTTACAGGCAAAATGTGTTCATGGTGTGGAAGATCTAGTAGAAATATCCCTTAAAACATTTTCAAGTTACCTGTATCGTTTTCTGCAGCACAACACAATGTATTATTGYTCTGCACAGTGACTGCGTTCTTATAAACCTTGCATAAATACAAACACCTTGAAATATGACCCACAAGGAAATTCCCATTTCTACCAAAGGAAGCAAATAAAAGATTGTTCTGAAAGGGGAAACCTGGTCACAAATGAACCTTGTAGTTCACTTACAAGGGGGGGGGAAATAATAATACACACATTTGAGCCAACCATAAATGTCTCCCACGCAGAAAAAAAAAACCCCRAAGATTGTTTTGTTTTGTTGTTTCAGTTTTCCAAACAGTCCCTACTTATCCCCGGAGCAGTGTGTCTACAGTATCACGTCAACTTATTACTGGGCTCACTCCTAGGTCAACTTTTTGGCTTCTCTGCAGAGACAGCCAACAAATCATTAACGATAGTATATCTTGTCACTCCACACTAAATGGTGTTCAACTAAGCCTGCAAATATCAAGGGAATTGCTTTTAGAAAGAAAATAATTATAAATTTGAACTGAAAATAGGCTAAAATGCCCTACCTCACGTAAGTCACTATTCAGCTGTTTGGTCTTGTGCAAGTCAGAGGATAAGGTCTCCTTACTCTAAACTGCCTCCTTATGACTATTTGGCTATCACAGCCATCAGGATGTAAACATATCACTTTACATGATGTGATGTCAGCTGGTGGGAAGTTTTATTCTTGAGTAATATTAACAATACTTTTTAGACATGATGTAAAGCAATGCTCTATCTAGCAGATACACAAGTCCCAACACAAGGAACGATGCCTTTCTCTCTCTCTTTCCATACTACTGTAACTCACAGTTAAAAGTTGCTCTCCTTTGCCTATTTGTCTGCCACATTAAAGCACTGAAGAGCGCCAAGTAACACTACTAGATAGCCTTTCTTCTCAGACAGACACCATGTCACCTGTAAATCAGGACAGTTCCATCAAAATCCTTTCAATAATTCTACTTTAAGAGAGCATCCGGCCTGCCTAGTCCAAGTCATCAAATGCCAGCTTATTCTTCTAAACGACTTTTCAAGTGAGACTGGAAATCTTGTCTTGACAAAGGTGCTGAAGACCATCTGTAATCTCTGTTGAGAAAGGTTTTGAGATGTATTTTGGTTTGTTTTCGCTTTACCAGATTAAGTGTTAAACAGGCAGATACTCGTAAAAATTTTTTTAGAAAGGTTTTACTGGTGTTATGCTCAAGTTTCCTACAAAACAGTCATTTATTGGATTCACACAGTTGTAAATTTGACTTCTGAAAAAATATATGCTTCACTATATCACAATACTGGTAGSAAACTAAACTTAAAGATGTGGTAACATTAACTACTAAGCACCTATTTTCTTAGAGAATTTCATAAAAGTGTAGAGTACAATTAATTGGAAAAAGGATGACTATCTGCTTATTTATTAGTTTAACCAAATCATTAATTTGCTTTTTGAGCTAGCTACCAACTCTAAAGAGAATATAAAGAGTAGGAATGCAGTATCAGTAACATATCTCCGAAATACAAAATCAAGACAAGGCATAGCCAGAAAGGCATTTCTGCTTTCTATTCAAGTAAGTACTTCCAGTCTTGGCAAATTCCTCCTAAACAGAAATTAAACATAAACATACATTTACTACTGAGACACACAATTCTAGCAATTCAAGATTCAAATTTAAAGTTTTAGAACAAAAGCTAATCATTAACTCTGTTCATTCAAAATTTCTGAATCATCAAGCACATTTTTTTTCCCAAGTAGAAAAACTGCAACACCACAGTTTTAGGCTGTTCTATCATTTAACTGTCATTTACAAAGAAAAATTCTTTATTACAGTATTTTAATAAGGATTCCTCCAGTTAGTTTGCAAAGTTTTACAGATTTTCATTTTGATTTTTCTATTTGTTACATTTATATGAAATTCAGCTCAACCATCTACAAATATTGATTTTTTACATATCTACCTTATGCTAAAATCAGAGCTAAGTAAATTGACTTTCAAATAAAACACAGAGTAATCAAATTGTCTTCACTAATAATGCTCACAAAAGGGAACTGAGCATATTAGACTAAGAAACACTCTTAAATAGCTACAAATTCAGCTTGTCACTAAATATTCCCCTAATATGATGCTCTTCGGAAATTTCCAAGAAAGTCACTGTTCCATGAACCAGTAATTTAGTGAAAGAAAAGATGGAGTCTCATGACTGCTTCTTTCATTTTACAATCTGTTTTCTGAGATTGTTTAATTTCTTCAGATTTAGAGACAGACTTCCCCTCTTTTCTCCCCCAAACACCCCCAAGCAAGCATTACACTAGGCCCACCCCCATTTTAGTGGTAGGTAGAATATATGAACAATCATTTAGTCAAAAGGAATAACCTTTATCGGTTAGCTATCTGAATCTCAATCTCTCACTCTTTCCCCAAGATGGAGAAATAGATCAAATAGTTCCTAAGCTTAAAACAAACAATCCAAAAACCCTCCATGAAATAAAACAACATAACTCCATTGTCAAACTAGAAAGGAATTGCCAACTTTTTTAGTTTCATGTTTCGACTTATTTTTGTCCTCTAGAGAGAAAGGTTCTCTGCTTTTCCAATACTAGCATATGCAAGATCAGTGTTTAGTGAATGTGAAAACTGAACAGCAAAAACTATCAAGATAATTTCGTTTAATCTCACTCTGATCCTGTTGATGATCTCCCTGTCTTTCCTCCTAGCAGCTGATAACATTGGTTCTAACAATTACATCTCTTATTSTACTCAGCCTATGAAGCAACAAATACTGAAAGGTTTCCACTTTATAGTGGTGAAGCACCAAGAGCAATGCAAGACTAAAAGGAAAAATCAGCAACCAAAATATGAACAAAATTAGATGGAAATTTTTGAGTGGTAGGGAGACAATAATCCAAAAACACATAATGCAACATAACAGTTGAACATTACAAAAGAAAAGTTCACAGCATCTCTTGAGTGTATGAAGTAAATGGAAGATAGGTGTAATTTTGGAAGCTTTCTTTGCTTATAGGCATGGAGATATACATCTTCAGCACCTGTAAATCAAGATAGTCACACTAAGGGAAATCAAGGCACAGTAACTAGTGTTACCTRTATGGCTGGCCCACAGCATTTGTTTCATCATTAAAATCCTGCATATCACCCATCCTTCAGAAATTTCAGTTTATACAATATAAAAAGTCAGTATAATTACATTTCTTTTATTAAAAAATGTGTTACACCAGTTTATTATCAAACCTCCTCCCAATGGCATACCCTGATCTCATGCCATCGGATGCATTAAAATATGTATTCAGAAGTAAAGTTCCTTAGTGAGCATAGAGACCACACAGGGAATCTGCTTCTTCTCACTGAAGCGTGGATCATCAGACTGTGACTCAAAATTTGTGGCCACCACGTAGTTGACGCGTGTGAGGATCTGCATGATCTCAAGTTGTTTTCCATGCTCATTTAGAACAGAGCATAGAGACTGCACAAACCAAGAGCCTCTTCCAGGATTCCTCCAGGAATAATAACCTTAGAGGAAAAAGAGAAGAAAGTACAGGGGGGGTTGTTTTTCCTCTTTTTTCATGTTATCAGGTGCTGAAAAGTGGAATGGCATAGAGGTGGAATTTATGTGAAAGGTTCCRGGTGAAGGAGTAACTGCGCACGAATGGAAGGTTTAATTCTCATCATTTGTATAACATAGTCTAATTCATTAAAGCAGATAATATTGTGTATTCTTAGCTCTCTGATCCTCACAATATTGAAGTACCTTGCTATATTCTTGCATTTGGGAAAATGCAAGATTACATGCTTTTYCTTTCTAGGAATAAACTGTGCTGTAGCCTTTCCTCTTCCGGCCTTCAACTCACATTCAGTCTATTCACTAAACTGGGCCTTAGAAGGACAGGATTCCCGAAACAGCAGCACTGCATCTGCCTTCTGTAATGTCTGTGCCTTCTCCCCTGCCAAATTTGTCCACTAATGTACAAAATATCATCAATGAAGGTTAGTCTGTAATACTAATGGTAGTCATGCTGCAACTGTTACAGGTAAGGTACAGACACAGTAAGTTATGCAAAAATAACATGTTTCATCAGAACAATTACAATTGGAAACTGTCAATTAAAAACTGAAGATATGAGTGGCTACTTTTTCCAGCTATACTAATTACTCTAATCAAACAGATTAATAATCTATTTCCAAACTCTGTCTACTCTATAATTAAGGAGTTACATCAGATCATGTTTTTTAATCAAGTAATCTTCAACAAGTATTTAAGATAACTTATTTCCATTCTGATGACAGCTGTCATACTCAGCTTCACACTCTCTATGTTAACTATATACTTTATACAAAGTTACTGCTATTTGGACAAGCATTCCTGTACTGTTAACTCCATAGCACTATAGTTGGAATATTTTCCTTAGATTTTGAGTTCTCATTAGAAGAATGAAGGGTGGTAACCACAGCACATTCAAATTCTGAACAGTAGTGAAAGCCAGTATGGCACGTCTATTTGTATTTTCCCAAAATAAAAATAGTAAGAGAAAAGAAATTTTAAAAAAGTTTGAAAAAGTTCTTCATAGAGAATAACTTTACTTCTTTTTTTATTTACTTATACATACCTACAAGCTGAAATTTAAGTGTAAAAATGCATGTCTAATTCACACATACAAATACTGCAAGTTAAAATGACTCCAAATTGTTAGGCTTTCTCCCCCAACAACTCCCCTCACTTTTTAAAAAAATAATTTATTTACCTGGCACTGTAGAATATGCAAACAGAAAATCTGCTTCTACTGGGATTTTGTATCTAGGATTGGCATCTGTTTCCAGAGTGTCATTTGCAGGTCCAGAGTCAGTCTGTATCCCTTCATCAAATTCAGAGCCTCGGCATGCCTGAAGCAGTAGAGAAGACAAAGAGAACTTATTTAATAAGGAGAAATGAGGTGTTTCATAAAGAAGTGGTTGTTAACATTTTTTAATTGACACAGCTTTAAGCAGTACTTTGCCTGAATTAGAAAAGTAATACTTGAAGTCATTTAAGTTGTTTAGTGATAATGTTCGAGAACCATGCCTGGCCATGACTAGCTTATCTATTTTCAATATATGGTTTCTCCTGTATAGCAAAAGGAAGTAGTGGTCTTGCAGGCGCTGGAYCTCAGAGGATTATCAAGGTGCCAAATCAGCATTAGTTAAAGTTGGCTAGTACACTTAAAACTATGTGCAATTTTACTAATCTAGAGTTGTCCTCAGCACGCAGTTATTACCTAACAACTTATGCAATGTAAATTCTGGACATATTCTTTATAGTGGGCTACATATTGTCTTTGGTTCCTGACATTCATTGCCATAGCAGTATATTTCAAGTATACTGCATTTCTAACACCATGGAAAGAAAGAGATTTATTATGTGTAGCATTTTCCATTTCTCTCTTATTTCTATTTTCCTCTTAGTCATGTAGTTTAGCTAAACTATGCAGAGGAACCATAGACCAAGCTGCTAAGTTTCAGTCCTTGAACAGTAGTTTTGACTGACAGCTGCTACAGTAGTCTGCTGGGCAGTCTGTTGAGTTAGTTGCCTTTTAGAAGATAATTTTTAAAGCAACACTGAACCCATTACAAACTTATAACCAAAGAAACATCACTTTAGAAGTATGAGGATTAATTGATGGAACAACTAAGGAAAACCACATGCCTGCTCCAATTCCCATATGTACAGAACACTATGATGAAAAAGGGAATTCAGACCCATGGTATTTCAGTCCATACTGCTTGGAAAAGCTGTCTTTAAAAAGCTTAAGTAATACACTATTATTCACATGCTAATGTAATAATATGATATCAATTTTCAGGTTACTCAAAGAGAGAAAAAAAATTATTTTAGTAGAATGCAGTCATTTGTAGAGACAGCCTTAGTTCAAAGATCTAGACATCTTTCTTTCTACTGATATTCACACACTGTCCTCAGCTCTGTTTGCACACAGAGGGAGATTATCTTTCTTCCCTGAACTTGATATATTGCCAACAACAAAGAGAATCCATGTACAAAAAAAATGAATGGAAAAAATTACAATGACAGCATGTTCTTTATATATATGAATCTTGCATATAAATTACCTTTTAAAAATAAACAAGTCAGCCACAGTCAACTTCTCCCAATACATTTTTTTTCACCTAATACTTAGCAAAATGCAATAAATTAACTTACAGGGCCCTTCTAGAACCAACAAACAACATAATATGTTTTCCCCACTGCATTAGTGATACATTATATTATATTTACCTTAGGGCTATTACCTGAATGAAAAATAATTTGGGTTTGCCTATGAGGCTTTTACATTTGTCTCCTCTGAAGAGAGCAGTCAGACTCTTGATTGCCATAGGTCCATCCGTGCCGTAGATAAGGCCTTCTTCCCCGTGGCTTAGAAGAATACAGGCAAAACAAGCAGCATCACTGTGATCCTCTTCAGCAACTACAAATCAAAAACTTCTTAGCCCAAAGAAAGCAACATTTTAAATACAAAATACAATCAGCAAACATATTTTTCAAAAACCAAATTTACTCTGGGTCTCTAAGGGAAAGAATTAAAAAAGAGTAAATGAAGATGACACAAGCCCCTTTTCACTAACACAATGAGTATGTTAAATACATGAACTTTGCTCTTTGCTTGACTCAGTTTAGCCCACTGAAGTAGGCAGGATGGACCACACTCTTCAATTTAATATAATAAAAAACTACACATATATGAACTGATGTTGAAGGAAGAGATGGGAAATTAAGCCTAATTAATTCAGAAACCRAATTCTTCTACATAGAAAATTGCATTTACAGGGGTCTAAGCAACCTGCTCTAATTTGACCTGCTCTAAGCAGGGGGGTGGACTAGATGACCTATAGACGTCCTTTGCAACCTATATTATTCCATGATTCTAAATTATTACCTCGTTTCAGTAATTTTTCCATATCATCACGGCTTCGATCATTGTATGTGCAAACCTCAAAACCTAAGTTTCTAAAACTCTTAGCTAGATCTCCAGCATCTTTATCAGTGCCATTGCGTGTGCCCATTCCTGCCAGAAAACAAATAATACAGTTGACTGCACACAAAACAATTAAAACATTTCACGTATTCATAGGTAACTTTTTAGGTTTACAATTTATTGACAATGTCATGGTGACATGATTTTAAAACAATCCTTTAGTAACTTCCTCAAATAACCTGTGCATTCAGAGCAACTAGAGAGATTCAGTTTAATGCAAAAAAGGCAAGGTTCAATGATGATATGCATCTTGTCCTGAAATGTGCTGCTATATCCCCAGCATCTTGCACCATGGGACCTCTGTGGCCCTATCTCTTGGCTATGCGATATAACATATGTATAAGGCATTGCAAGAATAACAAGTTTAAAGAATGCTGAGCATTGTTAAAAAAAAAACAAATATTCATAATATTACCCTTAAAATCCCTACCAAAAATATGAAATTGAAGCAAAAAGCCCCACAGTTAACAGTTCCACATAAAAATGAACTTAAGTCTCCTATCCTCAGGTATCTTTCTATAGATAAGAAATGCCACTGTGATGCCCACATAAAAGAAACTTATGTTAATTTTTTGGAGTAAACAGCTCATTTAGTGTCTTTGTACAGTGTGTACAAAAAAGGGCATTATGATATAGCAAAGACCTATAAAGTTGACTATAACACATATATTATCTGTCTGCTTCAAAACCATGCTCAGTTGGAAAGTTAAATTCAGCTATCTCAGGAGTGTGAATAGAGCACAGCAGTGTCTTTTATCTGTAGCTCAGGGAMAGAGAAATTATAACATGGGCTGCTGATGACAAAGTTCAAATTTTAACAACATAACCTTAAACTTAGGGCAAAGGTTTATTTTGAAGTTGATAGACTTTGCTCTTTAAAACACCCACAAGGAGTGTTTTAAACACCAAAGGAGATGCTAAGAGCTGCTCTAGCATAAGTGTTAAAGAAAGGGTACTTTGTAGCAACAACTATTTTCTAAATAAGAAAAATATATTCATTAAAATTACCTGTTTAAGAAATTACAGCCTTGTTAATTAATGAAAGAGTAAAACCTCTAAAATTTGTAATGAGTATCATCAAAGGAAAAAAAGTTACCTGTTTTTTCCTCAAAATTTTTGTTGTTTATAATAATACATTTGCCAACTTTCTTGTAGTCCATATTATACTGGAATGTGGGTGTAACAATTCGGTACTGATTACTGAGAGTGAACTTTGGCTGCTCTTCTTCTCCATTCTTCTTTTTTCTACGTGAACCAAATGAAAACACTGTTAGTGGCTAGTCACACACACTGTGGCTCCTTATCTTAATTCACACCATTAAGGCTGCCCTACCTAATTCTTCTTYTTTTTTTTTTGATATTTATATTCCTTTGTATTTCAGATAGAGATGTAAAGATAATAACTCTTCTGTGGAATCCTGAAATTTTCATGCAGCAATTACTGTACGCTATTGGATTCTGATGATGGTAAAACCACCCTAGAGTGAACAGCAGCCAAGAGCAGTATATGAAGATCTCATCCTGAATCTCATGGATGAAACAAATGGCCTAAAATTTAGGTCAGGCTGGCAGGAACCTTTGCAAACTATGGTCCTGGACTTAAGTGGTTTTTTGCTTTTACTACAAACAGTTTATGGAAGAACAGATAGGGCTTTCTTAGTAGTGATTCCAAGCAGAGCAAGAAGATACACAATTTACCCAATGACTTGATAGGATTTGTTTATTAAATCATCAATATCTCTAAATTCTCTGAAGGTAATGAGCACACGACAATTTCTACTTACAAATCTTACATATGTGAATAGGTCATGTGTTAACTTGGTCTGCCAATAAACAGTCAGAAGCTATGCAAAAGCTAAATATATTTTGGTGTAATCATCAGTATCAAAGAAAAGAAAAGAAAAGAAAAAAGAAAAGAAAAGAGAAAAGAAAAATACTCTCCATTAACATGACCGTGTACTGACCTTTCTCCTATATGAGGGTGTCTTAAATAGGATTACAAAGAGATGCAGAAGGATAGCACAGACCTTACTCACCAACTTATTGTAAATGAAGTATTAAGCAACCAAGGCAATTACAGTCAATACGATTCATCATTTAACACATCTTCAGTGCAAGTATGAGGAACTTGGTGATACTTTAGTGCTTGCTTTTAGAATGGACTTTTTGGTCCAAGCAGATGACTTCTGATGTTGGTAAGATCTCCTTAAACAGAACTGAAGCCAGTGAGACACTAAAAAGGGTCTGATTCAATCCCAGAAATATAAACAAGTTTTGGAGAAGGCATGATTAAAAACAACAATCAAGAAAGGGCAGAACAACACCCTGCTTCCAAGAGTATTTATTGCCAATGTCTTAGAGGAAAACAAAACCCCTTCTCTCAGCACAAATAACTGCATATAGTTTGTTYTTAAACAAAATTTGTTTTTTTCCCCGTAATCTCAGTTTAAGCACTTTCACTATTCTCACTGACATCTAAGCCTTTCTGGAGAATTACTAAACCATTTGCTTCAAATATAGTCTGTAGACATGAGATTGCAGCCAACTGATTTATATGTTGCATAGGAAAAGTTATCTTCCAAAATTAACAATTGCTGTCTGCAGCTCTAAGTGTCCTCTTTTTCAATTACTGAGGAAAAAAACAAATTGGAAACCCTAAAAAACCTTCTCTAGATTATTCCTCATTTTTATATGCTACTGCAATTCATTTTTAAAAGAATCTCCTCTACTCTTGAGTAAACTCATGCTGTATTATAAAAGGTCAAATTAAACAGTGGCACCTGGCAGGCCTTCTCTGTACTCTTTTACATCCAACTATACTATCTCTTCTCATACAGAATTCAAAATAAGGTTTTGAATGGGTCCCATCCTATTCAACTTTTTCATCAATGACCTGGATGAGGGGACAGAGTGCCTCCTCAGCAAGTTTGCCGATGATACCAAGCTGGGAGGAGTGGCTGACACACCAGAGGGCTGTGCTGCCATTCAGGGAGACCTGGACAGGCTGGAGAGTTGGGCGGAGAGGAACCTCCTGAGGTTCAACAAGGGCAAGTGCAGGGTCCTGCACCTAGGGAAAAACAACCCTCGGCACCAGTACAAGCTGGGGGCTGACCTGCTGGAGAGCAGCTCTGCAGAGAAAGACCTGGGAGTGCTGGTGGATGACAAGTTGACCATGAGCCAGCAATGTGCCCTTGTGGCCAAGAAAGCCAATGGTCTCCTGGGCTGCATTAGGAAGAGTGTTGCCAGCAGGTCGAGGGAGGTGATCCTGCCCCTCTASTCAGCCCTAGCGAGGCCTCATCTCAAGTACTGTGTCCAGTTCTGGGCTCCCCAGGACAAGAGAGACATGGAGCTACTGGAGAGAGTCCAGTGTAGGGCTACAAAGATGCTSAGAGGGCTGGARCAYCTGCCCTACGAGGAACAGCTGCGAGAGCTGGGCCTCTTCAGCCTGGGGAAGAGAAGACTGAGGGGGGATCTGATCAATGTGTATAAGTACCTGAAGGGAGGATGTCAAGGGGATGGGGAAAAACTCTTTTTCAGTTGTCCCATGTGACAGGACAAGAGGTAGTGGGCAGAAATTGAAATACAGGAAGTTCTGCCTAAATGGGAGGGGGAATTTCTTCCCTGYGAGAGTGAGGGAGCACTGGACCAGGTTGCCCAGAGAGGTTGTGGAGTCTCCTTCTCTGGAGATCTTCAAGGCCCGCCTGGATGCAACCCTGTCTACCATGCGCTAGGTGACCCTGCTGAGCAGTGAGGTTGGACTAGATGATCTCCAGAGGTCCCTGCCAACCTTACTGATTCTATGATTTTATCAGATACTTGGGAAGTACTGTTTCTGCTAGCAAATAGGAAGTATTGGTATCTTCCTCACATACTGCTTCAGAGTGCTCTGGGAGCAATAATTAAGTACGCTTTGCCTCAAGAAAAGACTTTAACCATTTTAAAGAATTATCCATAGCCATATGATGTTAATATTACATCTGACTTTCAAAGAGATCTTGGGTTCTTATTTTAACTTAAAAATCCCTCTGGTCCTGTATCACTAGACGGATCTCAAGCGAAAAAAAAAAAAAAAGAAAAAGAAAAGAAAAAAAAGAGAGAGAGAAAAAGGAATTTTAAAACAACATATGACAACTCCGGTCAATGAAGAAGCTAATTTTCTCCGTTCATATTGGATTCAAGCTTCTATAGGCTTTTGCTGGCTTCACTAACTTCCTGAACAAGCTCTATGACTAACAGTGGTTGCAACACAYCACGGGATATTTTTAAGGGGTTTTTATACAAATTTCTGTTAATATCCAACCCAGGAACAGTTCTAAATTCTCAGAACAGATCTACATCAATGGTACAATACCACGTTTACCCTCTCTTCTTTTCTAAAAGGCTGAAGGCAAGCTAATTGTAGTTCAGAGGTCATGCAGACATCTTACTGCTCAAGAAACCTGACAAAGTATGAGCTGAGTTAAGCAGTGTAATAATGTAGCCATGCAGCTTCTCCTCCGAAACCACTTCACTTCTGACCTCAATTGTGTGTACTCATCCCTGAAGAAACATCCAGATTTTAAGGGATGCAACAACTGCTGGTATTCCCCAAAGCAGGCCAGAATATATGCTGTACAATATTAAATGTTACGGTCAGCCTCAGCAGTACGGCTACTGCACTCAGGAGTCTATCCTCTTCATCTCTTTTTCAGATCATAATGTGATTTTGTTCTAAGGATTCCTTCCAAGCGGAACAGGCTAATCAGCTACTAAGCAGCCACATTTACCGTAGGTTTACGCCTACAATTTAYTTACTGGTAGCCAACAAAAGAGTTCCAGAAAACTTCTGGTACCTGTCCAAACTGAATGACTAAGGAAGCAAAGTTGTGATATATACGTATTTTAGGTCTGCAGTCCATACAGAAATCGGTTTTTGAAGGTTCTGTTCTCTGCACCAAAATAGCACAATATAGGAACTGCCCGACTTGATTGAACTGACAGTTTAAGGTTCTATCCTATGGCTTAAAGCAGCTAAAACTACTGCTAGTAATAATGAGCAATAATATAATCAGTACATAACAGTCAAGTCCTTAAAAGAAATTTCTTGCCAGTGAGAAACTGGTCTGTGACTCAAAGTACAAAGCTTTACAGATAAATTTTTATTTTCTAACATTTAAACTGGGCACATGCTAATATAAATGTTGTTTTTACTAAGCCTCCTAATAAAAAAAATGAAGAGGGTTTCCACAGGTTTATTATGTAGTGTTATAAAATGTTTTTAGCTGGTTTTTCTGATTGTCTGATATCCAGTGCCTTCTATTTCCCTCTCTTTGAATTAAACTTGTCCAGATTCAACACAGTTATTTTATGACTGTTCCCTATTTCTTAAGCTTATAATTATTACTGTGCCATAATTCTTTACTCCACTAGTGGTCACCTCTGATCGTTTCCTCAAATAGAAATATTCTGCCTGTCAGTACTCTCACATACTTCACGTTCTCTCCTTTCAGACAAGAGTTTAGCAAAACTGAAACTCCACTCTGGCACCCTCATATAGCTTGCACATTTTCATCCTTATTATGTCTCTAAATCCAGGCCTTAGGCTTGACAAGGGTATGTCTGGGAACACAACTCCATAAAGGCTACACTTCATTGGTGTCAACCCTGGGAAAATCATTATTATCAACTTCTCACATTTCAAATATAAAATTAAGCTTTCCCATACTATTTATTATTCTGCTACTGAACTTTTCAATACCAAAGGCCAAATTTCTCATCACCATGAATGGCTAAAACTCTATCAAAGTTAGTGGAGATACACTCAGTTGCACCAACAGTAACTCTGATCATGACTGTCTAGAGTACTACATGCTAATATCATAAACTTTCTGTTCCACTGTGAATAAATTATAATTTCAGTATGTAAGGATAACAGGATTTATGAGTTTAAATGGCTAAAAATGCCCCTGTTAACATTTAAAGATATTTAAAGGTTATTTTCAGTAAAAAAATAAAAATCTTGATAATTTTACTGGAAGCAGAGTTTCTTAGCAGTAGTAATTTCTTCTCCTTTGGCTTCCTTTCTATTGGCACCTCACTGCACTTTCCTCTTCTGCTGTATATCAGTATTCCACCTTAACAGAATAAAAAGAGGTGTGCAGTATGTTGGCTTCTTTGGTTGTTCTAGTTTCTTATCACATCTCTCACCTGCTACACCCAGCTCCTGGGCCCACATCCACAAGTCCTCCAGGGCGCCAAGTAATTCAGTGAGAACTGTCTGCTTAAGTTCAAGTATATCATGATATGTTTCCATGGGAGATCTTCAGTTTGCATATGTTTATCACCTTGAACACCATAAGGATTACTTAATATTTACAGGGAAACATTACAGGGAAAGACAGCATACTATGAGAAGAGCTCAGCTGTGCAGTCTAGCAGTGCTGAGCTTTCGGCAAGGTGTAAAGGCCACTACCTGCAACAAACCTTTGCCCTAAAAAAGGTGGCCTGCTGTAAGGATAGGGTCTCTCCTTCCTACAGAGCCAGCGTAAGGCAGGCAAAACACTCAAGCGAGAAGAGTGGCTAAAAGGGAACATTAAGAAGAAGAAAATGCAGTCTCTAGGGTTGAAACTTTTACGGCAATTAATTTATTACACCCGAACATTAACAGTGATTACAAAGAGACCGATAGTAACCCACAGACCACAGAGCTCTTCTGAAAACATGAACTTTCTCCAATTGTTCTTTCCTCCTAAGAGGAAGTTAAGGGGTTTAATCAAAAAAGAACAGGCATACCTGGGCTTTGGAAGCAGGTATATTCCCTCTCACTCCCAGAAAAGTTAGGGACTTTTGTGGCTATACTGAAAGATGTAAGTAGTTTAAAAAAACAAAAYAAAACAAAAACCCTACAATTAAAATACTATTCAATTTAAGGAAGTGACCATTTAGAAGAGAGTTAAACCGATTACATTAATTTCTAGTTAAAATATACACATAAAAAAAGTGAGAGAACTCTCTTGACTGACTTACTCTTGCTATATGAAGCTAAGTAACTCGAAAAAGTTTAACTGGATAAGGAATATTTCAGAATGTTTTGATTGTTTTTACTCTAGCATGTTTCTTTAATATGATGTGTAATGATACATCATTTTTAATGACTGATAATAGGGTTCTGTTAAAAAGAAAATTTGTCTGTCTTAAAAGCCATGCTGTTCTTAAAGAACACAAATTACCTCAGTATCCTTTCATGAGTCCCCATCCCTTTCGGCATTGTAGAACAGTTTTATTCTGGTTTCAGCCAGGACTTCAGCCTTTCTGTTCAGTCCAGGCAAGAAGATGACAGCAGTGATAAAGTSACAGAGTGTATGGGACAACTTCTCTCAGCCAATTCATCAAAAATCACGAGAACTTTCAAACACTTAATGATGTGGAATTGAACTGCTGTCTTACACCTGCAATGATCTATGATTAGTCACTGAGATATCCTCCTAATGACTTTTATGTTTGAAGACCTTTTAAAAATTTGAATAAATTTCCCACTGCTATCATATTGTGCAGTAAACATACAGGAAAACACATTAGTTTTAAGATCTCTGAAAAAATTTGTGTAGCCTATATTGCTGATTTTATTTCTATGCAGTTAATATTGTTCTATGATTGTCTCTTAATAAAATATAGTTCTTTCTACTATTACCTGTATAGTATAGATGATATTTGTGACTACAGCTCATCACGAGCTCTCTATTTACTCTCCCGCTGAAAAATCCCAGATGGGAATTTTTTAACAAGTAATTACAGGATAGAGAGGACATAATGAAAATGCAAACTCAATCAYGCTTGAATTCGCAAAGCATTAAGTTATGTGTAACAAAATTGAACCTGCTTAAGACCAATTTGGAATTATTCTTCCAAAAGAAGAAAGAAACAGTAAACAATTCATAAATTACACAAATCAATGTTCAAAATGTAGTTCTATGTTTCCACATTAGTCTCAGTAATTAATGGTCTGTTTATAGGTCTGTCACTTTGTGATGATCATGCATTACTAGGTCTTACTCCTACATAACCTTCTTTCCTGCCAGCTTTAATACTTTTACCTAGTCTTATTTCATCATATGTAGTATACCTGTAATTACTGTACACTCTCCTCTCTTTGAATTTCTTGTTCTTGAAACCTATTGGCAATAACAAGCACAAGATACTTGTTAAACCTGACTAGAGCTTTTTCAGATCTTAAATTCTTTAAGGCAGACTCTTTGTTCTTTGTCAGATCCACTTCAGTAAAGTGACATGCAGCTTTAGAGCAGCATGCAAATAACAGATTATCGTGTTGCCTTTTCCTGTAATGTTGCATCAGATGGTAGAGCAGCAAAATTTCTGGACAAGGAGAATATGTCTCTCTTTGAATTTGCTGTCTTTTATAAAATGGATAATCTTTCACTTTTAATAATCAGAAAATAGAAATTATATGGAATAAGGACTAAATACTAATCGTAAAGACTATTACTAGTACAGTATATTTTATATAATATGTATAAACATACAAAAGAACACAGCTATATAATATGTATACATGTATAAATGCATGTGTATATATGTGTGTATATACACACACACATATATGGTTAATACCAAATACTCATATGGTATTATACTGTATTTGATGATGTAATACTGGGTCAAATGCCTAAGAAGGCTACATGCTGAAGTACAGTGTAAAACCTACTATAAACTTTAACATGAACCACTGCAGAAGATGTTGGCCTTTGAGAGATCCAAGTTCTGTTTCCAGCTTTGTCTTTGAATCAATTTATGACCTTGTTAATTCAATCATGTCTCTACTTCTTAGTTTTCCCACAAATATAACGGGAATAATTGTTTAAAAACTCTCATTCTTTGAACTCCCATAGGTATACAATATGGCTTTTATTGATAGTATGCAAAAAATTTCTCATCTAACAGCCACTTAAGGATTTTAAATGTTCTATTCCAACTTTGTGATGGGACTCTGAGCTGGCTGTGGTTTTAAGCAGGATTTGCTCCTATAGCAAGCTCCTAAAGGATACCAGAAGGCTCTCCATATCAAAAAGACAGAATGAAAACTAAAGTAATTATTTTTTTTTTAGATAGAGAAAGCTCAAAGTGAACTAGCTAGACAAGGCAGAAATCTAAAGGTTTGTGCATAGCTCTCTCTTTTACCACTGTGTCCTTCTAGGGTGGGTCCCTGATCCTAGTCATCTCACACAGTGACTTTCTGAGTTGCAGCAAACACTTCCTGGCCCCCTCTGATTGCAAGGTAATTCCTTCCATCCCTGCAGAGGCTGGGGCTTGGCTGCCTGCTGCAGCTCCTTCCTGCAGCCCTGCAGTCTGCATGCAAGAGCTTCCAGATCCTGGGCTGCGACTGCCCAATACACCTACCAACCACAGACTATAGGCTCTCAAACTTTTTCTCTTGAAGCATACTACAAGGGCTGATGTGATTTCTATCTCTTTTCAGACAACCACACCTTACCAACTACTCTCTTGAAAGAGTAAATCAAGTAAGAAAATAAATAAAGCCTCTCAAAATCCCTTTTTAACAAAGGTTACCTAACTTTCTAAATTATGTGCTAGGAGATCAACTGAAAAGCAGCTTAACAGTTCAAATGATTGCTTCACGATGAGCCTTCAATAATGCAAGAAAAAGTTCAAGTAAATATTTTATACTTTCAATTTCCATACAGAAATCTATTATTTGACAATTTTGAGATGTCYAGTGACTTTGGTAGATTAGCACTACTAAATAACCAGTTTGCAGAGAAGGCTGTTTCTAAATATGCTCCAGAGAATTAAGAAAGGAAAACAAAAGAAATTTCTCACATTAAAGTCAGAATCTTCTGAATATAATAGAAATTCTTCATTTAGAAGAAAAAAGAAAAGAGGTCCTACACAACTGAACATAACAATTTTCCCCCAAACACCTAGACATTATTTCACCTATAYTGCTTACTATGGCTTATTTTGGTCTTACACAAAAGGCATGAAAACTGTCAGCAGTGATTTAGAAAGAAGTAATGCAATATAAGCAATACAACACAAAATAATAACAAAAATATAAAAATCAGTCAGGCAGTCCTAGATTTCCAACCCCTTTAGTGGTCCTGTTTTCTGTGTTAATGAAATTTTAAATAATGGCGAAAATGCCAAACTGGTAATACTGGAGTCTAAGGTTTATATTTTTCAGTGACATGGGCATTGTCTGCTTCTTCATACACCTCTCTGCCCAAGAGTCTAAACCTTGAGAGTCCCTTTTGGGAAGGGATGGAATGAAATGTAATGACCACCGCGCCATCCCAATGCACAGGTCCTCAGAAACCCACCCAACTACTCTMCTAGCAGCAGGCTTACTAAAGGCAACAGGACTCACCACGCAGTAAAACAAAACCTGTTTATATGTGTTTTCAGGATCAGGGCCATAATAAATATTTAGGTCCCAGCTTATTTTTAGAAGTGCCATTCATCTTATGATTTATTAAGGTCATCTTTGGAAGTAGACTCTCAGATCACACACTAACAAAGGCTAGTTTTTATATCCCAATGCACTGGAAGAAAAACACATAAATGTCTGGTGGCTGGAAACAAGACTCAAGATTAAATTTTACAGAATGAAAGATAATATGGTTGAGAGAGATCTCAGGAAACATTAATAAATTTCTCTGCTCAAGGCAGGATTGGGTTCATTCATTCAATAAAAGAGTATCATATTAATAATCTTCTTGTGTTCTTATTATAACTTATGTAGCAGTATTATTACAGATTTTGCAGAAAATTCTCAAAGTTATAATGCTTCATTTTTTAAAGAAATCCTGCCATTTTCCTATTTCTCACAGTATGCTGTATCACCTCCTACAACAGAACACAAGTYATAAAAATATTTAAGATTATATGTTAACTATGCTTTTTAAAATTTTTTTTTAAATACAAACTATTTAATAAAAAGAAAATATGTGATCAATTCTATGGGAGGGATACATTGTACTGTTCACAGAGCCATATAGTTGTGCTCAGGACAGAGAACTGAATATGAATGCTGCTACGGTTGTTGAACAACTTTGTGAAAGTAATTCCACATTTTTGAGTCCTAAGTTTTCCATTATAAAATGGAGCCCAAACAGACTTATCTCATAAAGCAATTGCAGCTTTCATGGTTTCTTTAAASAGAGATTTTAGTATGCAATAACCTAGAGAATGAATTTAATATGCACTATATCATCCTTACGGATCACATTTTTGTAGAATCTTTAGGTCCAGAGCGCGTCGGTAGCTTACTGCCATGTTCCGGGTGGAAACGACTGCCTGAGACAAAGGCAGTTGTGCACTATGGAGGTTAATAATGGATCTTAGCACAGAACCACTAATATACTGTAATTCCTATTTACAATTACTGCATATTGGCCTCCCTGAATAGATAAACCCTCAATGCTTACACAGGATTATTTTAGGTCAACTATAAAATGGAGAGAGTTGCAGTCCACAGAATATGGTATTTCCCCAAAGTATATAAGGGCCTAAAAGACATCTGGGACCTTGGGTTTAACAGTCAGGATACCACAGCTTATCAAGTTGCAACTATTTGGCAGAATTGAAATGATGGTTATGTGCATGCTCCACATCATTTGAAAGCACAATGCAAAATACATCAGCTTTAACTGCAATAAGGCCTAATCTACCACAAGGATGGCTTAGCAGAACATACTTTGTTTTGCAATGGCAACAGTCCATGAAGTGCACAAAACCAACTAGTGATCAGCAACATGCTAAACTGCAGCAATTTACTCATCTTTGTGCAAGCGTACTTTTTGTTTGATCTTTCACAAAATGAACCACAAAACCTTATTCAATAATTTCTACAAATTGTAGCTTCCATTTAATCTACAGAACATCCTTTATATTTATACCCCCCTCTTTTTTCCTTTCTTTTTTTTTTTTTTTTTTTTTTTTTTTTTTTTTTTTTTTTTAAGATGCCATGTACTAAATAAAATATTCCAGTGGTTAGATGTCCTCACTACTAAAAATCCACCTGAAAGAAATTACTTGGTATAAACAGATCCAACAACACAGTGAAAGCTTATGAATTAGATTAGAATTTAATTAGAAAAATGCTTCCCTTCTCCTAATCTCCTCCTTCACATATATACTTGTATACTACAATCAAATCACCTTTTACTTTTACTTAGAGAAAGTAAATAATTACATTTTAAATTCCTCACTATAGGGCATTTTTCAGAATCTGAATTTCTGTTCCAGCTTTCTTGCCTCCTTTTATATTCAGATCCTTCCTCAATTAGGCACGAGAATCTTTGCCAGGAGCTCAGAAGACAGAGAATGCTGTCTGGAACAACTGCCCCAGCTGGAAATGTGCCAGATAGTAGGAGCAGCGGAGCTATTTGAAAAGGTAAGTCCTAAGAGTATAACTTCTGACATACTTTGTTTATTATAGATACACTTTTGGAATTTTGTTAGTTATATCTAAATATGTCTTCCTGTCCTTCTGAACTACACACTGTGGCCTGAATTGTGGCTGCAATTTTATTCATTACATATAAATGGAACAGATGAAGCACAGTAGTGCTCAGGCAGCTTTATTTTACAAAAAAGTTATTGGAAACAGCTTGTTATGTCTAACATTGTGTCCACAGTTAACATGGGGGGGGGGGGGAAGCCAGGCAGGGTGACATCGTAAGACTGATTTACAGCCTACACAACAATTTTGCGTATAACTCGTGCAGTTAAGAGGACCAAAACAGAGTAAGCTCTAGATTCTCAACTCTCTATTTATTTTCTGCATGATATCTGCGGTGCAAGACTCACAGTGTGTTATGCAACATAGTATTCAAATAACATTCAAAAGGTAAAGTTTTACAAATAAAAGATAATGCATACTATCGCTTGCTGAAAGGCTTTCTGCTCATTTCTACAAAACCTGCACATACATGCTTTCCACAGGGATTCTGGAAATTGAAATCTTGCGGGATCCTATCCTAGGTAGTAGAGTGTACCTCAGCAATTCCCATTTATGCCCTAAAATAAAAGGGAAAACTCCTCTTATCTATTACAGGTACTAACAACAATTAGCTGGTATTTTTCTTTATGGACAGCACGGAAAATAACTCAAAATAAAGCAAAAACTCAAAAAAAAAACCTATTTCTTAGGAAACATTCTGGCTAGGATTAGCAATTGCAAAATGCCAACAGAGTTATAATTAGCTTGATATAAGCTAAACTCTTTTAGGATATTCATTCATAGACTTCAAAAAGGCGGCATAGAAGGACGGAAATACAGCACATTCTACAGTACCTTGGCTCATCATCAAATGGCACTCCACACTGCATCTGAAAATAGCTTCACTTTGTGTTCAAGAGCAAGTGTAATCTTCTTTACCAATGCTAGGAGCCCACCATGCTCAGGGCTACATTGGAGAGTGAAACAGGATGCTCTGTGTTCAGGCCCAAAGATTTGCCTGTGTCAGCAGTGGGTCACGCTGGACTTTTCTGTGGGGCTATTCAACCCTCCATAGCTATCGCCCTGCAAGCTGAGGTCATGCAGGCCTGATCTACCTTTGCTGACAAGCAGAAAACACACTCCTATCACTGATTCTACACTGCCCCAGCACAAGACTGTAGGAAAATACAGCAGATCTTAAGGTGGGAGGTGAGATAGCAAACTTTTAATACATTTTTCTTTCTTCTCTCAGAACCTTATCCATCATCACCACAATATTTACACAATGAACTTTTTTTTTTTWAAAAAAACAAAACATTGAACTATCATACACAGTTTACAAAATTCCTTTAGCACTCTATTTCATAGAACTGTTTCTTTTACATATACTCTTACATAGTTTTGATTTATTATAAATTCAGATTAATTTGTTGTTAGTTGCTTTAAAATAAGTTATATTGTATAATAGCTTTCCTCCCTATTTTGAACAACACTGAGAAATTTATCTCCTTTGTTGCAATAAATTCAATGAAAAGGAATTCTGATTCTTGACTTGTAGCTGTGATTGCTACAAATACAGTTCAAGGATAACTCAATGTTTGCTATGCTTCACATGAGAAAGTCTCTAAGGAGACTGGAAACAAACACTTGTTGCAAATTAGTGACTTCTTACACTTTAGACTAGATGCAAGTTCAGGGTACTTGGGCATTTCCCATATATTACACTCAGCAAGTCTCCAAGAGGAAAGTACAAGCACTGACCACAATTTTAACTAGTTGTTATTCAAATACTCCTGCAGTATTCCCTAAGAGTTGGTCCTAGATCTCACAAAAACTACAAAACCAAAACTAGCTTAAAAGAGATTAAGGCAAATGAAGTACCTGTTATACTATGTTAAAATCTCTCATAATGCCTTTGTAGGAATGAACATTGGCAGTACAAACTACAGATGCTTGAACCTACTGTTTCTGAAATTACATGTTTAGTGCTTCAGGAGAAATATACACTGGTATTTAGCTTATGTAAAGTAAAACCCACAAACTCCAAACAAAATTAATTTGATATTGTGCTAGACTTTGAAGTCAGGATTTGGAGTTAGTAAACATCAAAATCAGGATACTTCAAAGTTAGTTTATTTATATATATATATATATATATGTATGTATGTATATATGTATGTATGTATTTTTTTTTTCCTTTACAGGGTAAAATCAAGGCCTGCAGTGCTTATAGCCATAAAGGAAACCTGAGGCTGAACCAAGAGTTCAGTTCAGATCTCTGAGTTCCAGCCCAGAGCATAACTTCAGTTAAGGAAACATTCATTAGCTGTTTTCTGTTGCAAACTATCTATTTTTGATCTATCTAATCTAAGGATAAAGAGATACTTTTCTTACTGATGTTTATTTTAAAAAGATCTGTAATATTTGGAGGCTGAAAACCTGTTATGGAACTGTAAAAGTTATGTTGAAACAGATGAGGTATCACTGAAGGCATCATTTGACTTTGAACAYACTGATTTCAAGGCAGGAACAGCTGACATTAACACAGTGCTTCACAGGCACTGGCTGCTAGCAGCAGGAAGTTTTCTACACATAAAGCAATTCATTTATAAGATCAGGCACAGTGTTTCCAAATGGCCCAAACAATATAAAATGGGTAAATCTGGGAAAAAATCTGGGTGAGGGGAAAAAACCCATACACTGTGAAATTATTCTTCTACCAGTTCTACCTGTGAAATAATTTTCTATAAACTGGATAAAAAGAAACTGCTAGCATTCAAAAGTGGGTGGAAAATAACTTCAAAAGCATGGAAGAACAACAAAAGAGCAAGTTTGACACAAATACAATTTTCCAGGCTTGTTACAGTGCCAAAGCTGTCTGGTTATTGTAACTGGTTATTAATCTGTATCAGGGATTTTCCTGAAGGGATTCAAGTCTCACTTAATTAGGTGATCTACCAACTTAACAGCCTAGTATCATCATGAGAGTTATAMAGGATAATCCATTTTCATGGAAATATGTTTAAAACCCAGGGACATAAAGGGATATTTTAATGCTGAATGTCAAAAAATACGTATTTCTTCTTTGAAAGCTAAGGCCATTTAGAGAATTATGGCTATATTGAGACATGAGTCATGAAGATAAATTACACTACTTCACTAACATCTGCACTTCCCCCAGTCTGAGGCTCTAAAACCTCAATAAACATCATATATATGAAAAAAGCCCTATTTAGCTGCAATTTTTTTTGACTTAAATACTAATTTGCTCAGGTATTTAATTGACAGATATCATAATTACTGAAATACAGAAGACCAGATACGCACTGATTTTTCTGGCAGATTTTCAAATTAATTAAAATGGAGTCTCTGACTTGGCAGAAATAAATACTTCACAGATATTTTGTTGCTTTGCACTGTGACTATATGTCAGTGTACCTTACAAATGTCTCAAATGCCTCACTGAAGTTTTATTACAATTCATTTGATGTTTCTGAATTAAAGCCACTATAGGAGTATAAAGAGTTTCAGTTCAGTGATAACTAGGTATTCATAGGAATTTTTAAATACAGTTTTGAATGCTGTTTTGTGCTTCCAAATGAATACTGAATGCAAAACAGATAGCAGGACTGAAGTAGAAAAAGGATAAAAGTAACTAAGTGGCAAATGGTTCTATACAAGTAAATTAGAAAATAATTGGTATCTAGATACTACTAACACTTATCCTTTACTGCATTAATCATAACTGAAGCCCACAATCATGATTGTTGACATAGCAAATGCTAGTCTACTAAACATTAGYAATTTTCAGATATACACCTTTAAAAACTCTGTATTATGAGAATCCTATCCTTAATGCCATGAAACCAGAATTTTATTCTATTTCATGACGTTACCTGGATGCTAAAATACATCTGGCTAGCATATTTCTTATCTCCCAATGGAATGCCCCATTGAAAGAAAAAAGACACTAAATAAAGATACTAAATAATCCTGTGGTGAAGTGAGACTATTTTTAAAGATAATTGCTTAAATAATATTACAGAGCACATAAAGAACAGAAAAGGAAAAGTTCTATGACTCTGTTTCTAATCATCACACAAAGAATTAAAATACACATTTCAAATCATCAGCCCAATTTTCTTTTATTCGTGACATTTWCAGCTGTGCTGTGCTCAGGCTTGCCACAGAATCCTGCTATTTCTACTTTCTGAAGCACAATGTTTTGTTACACTGCAACTTTATGTAACTTGTCCAGCACAGTAGCTTTTTTTGTAGTAAACAAAAGTGATACCAGCCTGCCATCTAGTGGCTTAAAAACCCTAAAACAAACAAAGCAAAGGCAAATGTTAATTCAAAACTTAATTCTTCAAACACTTCTCCTCCCAAACACTTTTTACCCAACAAAATTAAGCAAGWATTACTACTTTTTCAAGAGAAGAAAACATACAGAAGAGAATTCCCTGAACTGTGGTACAGAGAGAAGAGGTTGCCCAAGTCATGGCTCATTTTGAGCCCCGGGGCCTCCTCACTAAGGCTTCTCGGAGAGAAGCATGCTGTAGGAAAGATTTTCACTTACTTCCGTTTACTGCTCTTGCTACATAAATTTCCAGTCATGAAGACACAAGAATGAACTGGAGTTGTGAAACAGCTGTCCTTTCTGCATGGCTCTGAATTAATTTCTCAATGATTTGTTCTCTTCAACATTAAAATTAACATCCTAATTTAAMAATCCAACTTCTCTCTTATGAGCCTACATAAGTATTTAAGTGATAATAAATGAAACGCACTGTGTGATTTCCTTGAAACTACAGCCCAGCTGGTAAACATTGGTTTGCTAAAACAGATCTATGGGCCAAAAAATTATAGTTATCTAAATTTTTCTAGACACTTTTTTGTAAGTATTAATTTCATGTTACTAAAGTGGAGCACACAGAGCTACAGAGGTTCCAACTAAAAGTAGGGGCTAGCAATAAGTGTTAAGAGAACCAATGAAAGAAATTGAATGCAGGACATATTCTCACAGAACCCTTCTTGCACCAAAGATTTTAATATTGATATCCCCAATGGACTTTCCTTCCAAGAAATCATCTAATCTCTTTTGAACTCATCTAAAATCTTGACATCTACATTATTTTATGGCTCTAAGTTCTATGTCAGCATTTTGCACTATGTAAAAAAACCCCATCTTTCTGGTTGATTCAAATCTRCTGCGTGGACATTTCATTGGATGTCATCGAGTTTTTATGTAAAGTTCAATGAACAGTCGTTCTCTATCTCCTTGACATTCAGGATTTTAGACCTCTATTATATCCCCTCTTCCTTTATCCTCTCACATTCCTTCCATGTTTTATTCCAGACCAAGGAGTTTTAGTTTCAATAAGACAAAAACTTTGTCAGTGTGCTTAGATTTTTAAGACTTTTCCTGTCAACCAGCTCATGCCTCTTTAYACAATCATCACTTTCTGCAAAAGTCTCTGATAGATTTTTCAGATTTTCTACAAAATGCTGAATTGTCTCAATTACTTCATTTTTTTTCCTTCTGTATTTATTCAGTCTGAGTGATTTTTTACTTCTAAAGAAAAATGGTTCAAATCGTATATTCAAGGCATTCCCAAAAGATGAATGCTATTTGAACAATTTCTTATTAAAATAAAAGTGATAGAAATGCTGATTCTTGTCTGGAATAATTAGCTATGAGTGGCATAATTTAGTAATAGTATTAGTGTATCACTTCATATAAGAAAGACCAATTCAGATATTAAAATACATATTTTATAAGTTTTAGAAGAAATATTTGAAAAACACTAGGCAAGAATTAGAAATAAATGTTATCTTCTCTATTTTGTATCATGCAAATTTGCAAAAATTAATACACATACACATCAAAAACTACTTTATAGGAATGTGAACATAAGAAATGGGGAAAGTCAAGTAATTCTGCCCAGAAGCACATCAAAAGTCTCCTGTAAAAGAAGTGAAGTTGCATTAGTCCAAGATTTGCTACCCTCATTAGATTCTTTTATAAGTGACAGAAATATAATTTTATTCTCTATGCAATTCCTTTGAATTAGATTGTTCTCTTGAACTCTTGAATGTGAATGCCTAACAGTTAAAAAATAAAAAAACAAAACTAAATACAATAGTCTTTATAATAAACATCTCTAATAAAACCTCTTTAAATCCAAGAAATTCATAACCTGAAATAGTAATTTCTCACATCCTACAGCAAATTTTACATGTCCACTTTTCATCTTTCGCATTTTCAATCACATTTATCTACCACTTTTAGGAGCACAGACAAGCAGCCATAGTTATAGTTTCCTATATATTTAATGAAAGTAGGATTATGCTTTAGTGAGACTACTTACTCTTTAAAATGAAAGGCTTTTAATTTATTCTGTAGCAGGTTACATCTCTAGACTCAATAAAGCTTCTTTGTGCTACAACCTAGATGGCATATTCAGGCTTTAAACTAGCTTAAATAGTCAGCAGGGGATTCCAATATGTAGAAGATTAGCTGAGCTGAATGCAGTAAAACAGATAATTAATGGCATATTTAATTCCGAGCTCTAATACAGGGCAATGTTTAAGATGAGGGGCTACAGCTGATGCTAAATGAACTTAATGGTCTGTTGACTACCAAATAAAGTGGCTGGGAGATACTTCAGGTCTCCGTAAATCAGAGCAGCTTCATGACTATTCAGCTGTAGGGTACAGATCAGATGCATTAAACCTATACAACATAAAACCACCTCACTGTCTAGAGCCATCTGTGATGCTATGTAAGTGGCAAACTGAACATTAAAGTTCTGTCATAAGGTAATATCATAGATGATACAAAAATAACAAAAGTCGTAACTTACTTTAGAAAAAGCGAGAATCTGCCACTTCTGTCTGGTTTTGCATCAACTGTATCACCTTGGTCTTCATTATTTCTGTTTTGAATGGAGCGATCAGCATGCTGGTTTCCTGACATCTACAGGTAAGTGTGAGAATATAAGCATCCTTCAATGAACATTATTATTTTAAAAATATTTCTATAAATCAAACGGATTTTCAGCCCTGCATTAACATGACACTGCACACAATCAGCTGTGGCTATATTACTGTGTGGTAGTTACCAAAAAATGACTCTTCTAATACCAAAATGCAGATAAGAGCAAAGGTAAAAGTCATCTTATGATGAAAGCTCTGTTGACTAACTCCCAGATTTTTAATGGTTTAGAAAAAAAAGAAAGCAAGGACAACTAACAYCAAAATATTTCGAACTGAAGTCCTATCCAATACTAAAACATCCAAAAAGCTCTCATGTTTTCATTTGCATATACACACTCAAATAAGTATAACAGAAAACATGCTATTATGATCCATGGATGGAATTTCAGTCTTAGTTCTTAATTTCTCTCTTTTATCTATATTCATCCTTAATACGAATGTTATATTCTTCTAACGATGAATTAATACATGCATATGGTGTTTAAGAACAGTAGAGTTGTAAAGTCCTTCTGGAAATTAAAAGGCATTTTAATGACATCACAACACCTCTTACACAAATTGCTGCATTTCAGCAATACTTTCCCCGCAATACTTTGGGGTAACCTCAGACATCCTCACCCCTCTCAGAAGGGGAAGAGTGTCGCTGGACAGAATGGCTGAGCTGACCCACTAACTTCTTGCTGACGGAGAAAACCGGCCCCTCTCTCATCTCACGCCACGTGCYGAGCTGATCCCTCGGTAAGGCTGCTCAGATCACTAGGCCGGCACAACGCTGCACSGAGAAAGGCCGGTTCCTCCGGCAGCGTGGCGAGGAGCGGGCGCGCGGCGGGCCGCGGGCGCGGGGCCTGCTGCCCCAGGCCGCGGGACGCGCCGAGCCGAGCCGATCCCCCTCCTCCAGCGTCAGCCCGAGTTTCGCGGGGGCAACCAGCAGCACCCTGCCCTTCCCCATGCTCAGGCAGGCTAAGCTAGCCCATATCCCGCGCTCGACGCGCAGGAGCACACTTTTACACCCAGCCTGAAAACTGCCCTGCTGAGCTTTAACAGATCAACGACTTCCAGTTTGTGGCAGACAGGCAAAAACCAGGTAACCCCTGCGGCGTGGGCGCCGGAGCAACGCTCGGCGCAGCCTGAGCCCCGGATCGGACCACCAAGAAGAGCAGGTGTTTTCGCCTCGGGAGACTCTGAGCCCCGAGAAATACCAGCGGCTCCTCCACGCCGGGGGCTGAACCGCCTGCGGACAAAGGGGCCCTCGGGGGCCTTTAACCAAGCGGGCCCGGCGGGCGCTGGGGGGGGGGCCAGGCCCGCAGAGGCCATCGCCGGGGGGGGGGGGAGCAACCCCCCTTTCGGGGGGCGCTGCCGTCACCGCCAGCCGCCTCACGGGCCC